>NC_091957.1:50408899-50613899 GCF_031021105.1 Erythrolamprus reginae
CCTCGGGCCGTTCCATTTATGTATGGTTTGTTTGGGATGCATGACTGTTTTTTATATTAAGGGTTTTAAACTGTTCTTTTTTAACCATTAGATTTGTACTATGTATTGTTGTTGTAAGCGCTCCGAGTCTCCGGAGAGGGGCGGCATACAAATCAAACAAACAAACAAACAAATTACTAAAAGTATAACTATGTCATTGATTTTAGAGAAAATGTTTTTAAAAAACCAATATAAGTTTATTTAAAAAGAAGAATTGAAGCTACGTAAGACACTTGAAAAAAAAATGAGCAATCCCCCCTGTTCTTGATCACTATAAGCCAGTTCTGATGTTATTGATCGATACTTACATCAATCATGACTCTTGAGAGACAACAAGCCACACAAGAAATTGTGATGTGCCTCTTAAGAATGCTGAACTAGATCACATCTCCCTCTGGGTATGAATGGCGCATTTGCAAATATACATATCCCTTATCGCTTTGATTTTTTAAACGACGTAAGCATTTGTAAATATCTATGGCAAATGCACTTACCCCTGAATATATGAACCTTCATTTGAGAAGTCAATGTCAGCCAGAGGTCTACATTTATGGGTTGTTATGAAGAAAAGAAAAAGGCATTTTGGGTGTTTTGCCCGGAAGACGGAGGGCCTGCTTAACTGATAACTTGGGGGTTCCTCTTTGATCCCATTTCCCATCCACTGGTGTTGTGATTCAGCCTGAGGCTCCTCAGGGACCGGCTGCGTCTCTGCTGGATCCATGCCCGGAGGAGGAGGACAGTGAACAGGAGGGTGAGGAACAGGCAGATGGGGGAGAGGAAAGTCAGGAAGAGGATGAGGAGAGCAGCCTGAGAGCCCCCCGGGGGGGGGCTCTACCCAGCCAGTAGCCTGGACTCATTGGATGAGGAAGCACAGGCTATAATTGACATGAGACAGCGACGTGCAGCTCAGAGACGGGACCAATTAGAAAGGTATTGGCACCACTGAATAGGCAACAGCTGGGTTTGGGTGTGGTTCTCCTCAGCAGGGTTTAAAAGGCAGGCCAGCCCTTGAAGCCATGTGGAGCGTTATCAACTGGAAGTTCTGTGACACTGCTTTGTTTCTCGGCGTCTCTTATCTTGGCTTGTGGCCTAGAAGTCTGGAAGACTTGGGGGAGGCGTATGTTTGTTATCTCCAGCGTTGTTTTTGCCAGCAAGAATCCTGTTTTACTTCATGGCCTTCGTGAAACATCTTTGAAGTTCCAGCGTGTTCCTGTTTGTAAGGACATTTTCTGTTACCTGTGTTTGCTTTGAATTATATAAACTGCCTTTGCTTTTTACCAGTGTGTCTGGATTCTCTTTTTGGGTTGGTGTTTGCTTCTGGAGGGACCCAGACAGAACAACTGGTATCCAGGAGCCAAAAATAAAATGGGCAATGAGAATGCGTCCGTGTATGAGAGAGAGAAAGAGATCACAAGGAGTTAAGACAAAGAGGCTTGTTAGAAAAGAAGTGAGTAAGCTTCTAAAACAGGACACTCCCAGGGGTTAACTACTTCAGTGACAAGTATTTTTAAAACTGCAGGTGTTCATCATTATTTGTAAAGAGAGAGGAACAATTACAAAGACCTTTAGGGAGATTGTAATAGGTTAAGGCAATTATCAAAGATTACAACGAGTTTACACATTACTTCTTGTGTGTATGCGTGAGTCTGGTGTGTGTTGAGGGCAAAGGGAGGGAGGGAAGCTTCTTCATTCAACACTGGTAAAATTGCCCGTGAACCTGTTTATTGCCAGGATCTGTTTTAAATCAGACTCAAAGTCTTACGTATTTTGAAGGAACATTCCCACTGGATGTAGTAATGTAATTAGAGCAGCTTGGTATTACGAATTCTCCGCTACAGAGTCAGATATTTGGAGACCTCTCTGCTCATTCTGTTAAATCGGGAGCTAGATCTTGATGTCAAATTCCTATTTCAACAGCACAACTCTCCGGGTTGGGCATTTTCAGCCTCTGTATTGATTCATTACATGCCATCCAATTGTAATGGACTCCTAGCAACCAACAGAGAGCCAGGATGATCACTGCCTAACCTGGTTTTTCACCTCTGAAATGTGAGTAGCAAAAATTAAAATCATTTAAAAATTAAATTGAATTGTTGAATTGGCTCACAGTGAATTGGCCACTGTCAACAGCAAGATAGCCATGGAAAGCTGACTTGTTCTTCCTCCTCCTCCTCCTCCTCCTCCTCCTCCTCCTCCTCCTCTTCTTTTCCTTCTCCTTCTCCTTCTCCCTCTCCTTCTTCTTCTCTGGGTTGGGTATGGGACCCAAACCCATACCCAATCCCCAGACAAAATACAACAACCACTCAGAAGCCAAATCTCAGTGGCACCTCCAACTGCTGCACCCCTCTCTGACACCCACACAAAGCAAACCAACCGTAAACATATAGCCAGACCACAAACTCAGAGCCAAACTAAAACCCAGGAGGTTACACCACAGACATACTTTACAAAGCAGCTGACTAGTCTGCAGGCATCAACTGCAACAACTACTCAGGATCTGCAAACATCAACTAATCTGCAAACATCAAATGCATCAATTACTCAAGGTATTGCCCTATCCACTAATCAGGATGATTCAACACAGTCAAACAACCTGCTTGCAGTTTGTGAACCAACAATCCAAATCCACCCACCAGGATTTATAGAGGGACAGCAGCTCAGACCACGCCTTGTTCTCCCTAGCACGAAGTTTAAAGCACTAGCCTGAAGATGACGAGTGAGACCTCATTGAAACGTCACCAAGATTCTATCAATCTGACATGGGAAAAGACTCAAATTCACCAAGACCTACATACCTGTACCTGTGAAAATATATCTATCTATCTACCTACCTACCTACCTACCTACCTACCTATCTACCTATCTACCTATCTACCTATCTACCTATCTACCTATCTACCTACCTACCTACCTACCTACCTATCTACCTATCTACCTATCTACCTATCTACCTACCTACCTATCTATCTCTAGGTGTGAACTTTTCAGTTGGGGACCATATCATGAAATATGGAGTAGTGCCAAAAAAGAAGGGTAGAATAAGTGTGCTCTGTAACTACATATTAGTTCAGAAAATATGAATTAGGTCAATTTGTGTTAAATTAAACTATTTAGTCCATCTTCCCTATCTTCAAAGCACTAAAAAAAAAAGAGGACAGATTTGTCATTTAATATTTCTCCCTCCTGGCTTGTATCACCCCACTTAACTTTCTAGAATCTGGGTTCTCCAAAGAGAGCTTTAACAAGGGAAAGCCTGTTTTTGGCTCTTGTACTAACTCCATGCTCTACTGGCTCAAATCGCAAATACTGTGATTCTCAACTTTTGTTTCCTTCCAATAATCAATACTCTTGATCGATGGCCTCAGCACCAAGCGTTATAACAAGAGTTATTTTAGATCCTTTCCACTTTACGGTGTGAATTCCCTGTATGTTTATTCAGCAGTAACTTTCCTTCCATCTAACGGCACTTTCCTTGAAATGACAAATACGCTGATTTCATTCTGCTATTGCCAGAAATTAAGATTCACCTGCTGTGTGCAGTTACGCCTTGGCTTACAACAGTTCACTTAATGACTGTGAAGTTATGGCAGCACTGGAAAAAGTCAACTTGTGACCGGTTTTTGTGACAGCATGCCCATAGTCACATGATTTACATTCAGATGCTTGGCAACCATGACGGGGTTCCAACTTACCACCACTACCGGTGGTGATGAGTACGTAGCTCTGGGTAATCGGCAGGAGCGCATGTACGTCAGAGCAAGATTTGGCTTCTGCACATGCTCAGGAAGCAAATCTTGCGAGAAAATGTGCGGGTGCACCAGAATATCTCCGAGACCGCCTGCTGCCGCACGAATCCCAGCGACCGATTAGGTCCCACAGAGTTGGCCTTCTCCGGGTCCCGTCAACTAAACAATGTCGGTTGGCGGGCCCCAGGGGAAGAGCCTTCTCTGTGGCGGCCCCGACCCTCTGGAACCAACTCCCCCCGGAGATTAGAACTGCCCCTACTCTCCTTGCCTTTCGTAAGCTCCTTAAGACCCACCTGTGTCGTCAGGCATGGGGGAACTGAGACATCTCCCCCGGGCATATACAATTTATGAATGGTATGTGTGTATGTATGTGTGTTTAGAAATTGGGGCTTTTAAAATGTTTTTAGTAGAAATTTAGATTTGTTATAAATTGTTTTTCACTTTGTTGTGAGCCGCCCCGAGTCTGCGGAGAGGGGCGGCATACAAATATAAATAAATAAATAAATAAATAAATAAATAAATAAATAAATAAATAAATAAATAAATAAATAAATAAATAAATAAATAAATAAATAAATAAATAAATAAATAAATAAATAAATAAATAAATAAATAAATAAATAAATAAATAAACAAACAAACAAACAAACAAACAAACAAATAAATAAATAAATTTGCTGATTTTTTTTTCCATGCATGCGCGGAAGCAAAAAAATCACCGAAAATCCCTGAAATTTCACACATGCATCCTCTCCCACTTCCTGCGTATGCGGAGGAAGCCAATCTTGCAAGGAAATGTGCAGGCGCATGAGAATTTGGTGACTTTTTTGCTTTTGTGCATGTGTTGGAGCAAAAAATTTCACACATGCATCCTCTTCCATTTCCTGCATATGTGCAGGAAGCAAATCTTGTGAGGAAATGTGCGGGCGCATGAGATTTTGGAATTTTTTTGGTTTCGTGCATGTGCGGAAGCAAGAAATTGCCAAAAATCTGTGAAATTTCTTCTCTTCCTGTGTATGCACAGGAAGCAAATCTTGTGAGAAAATGTGCGGGCGCATTAGATTTTGGTGATTTTTTTGCTTTCATGCATGCGCAAAATAGCGCACCCTAGTGGCTGGCAAACCACGCTAGATAAATGCGACATTCTGTGATAAGCCACTCTGTCTGTATGGCGGGACCCAGTGGAAGAGCCTTATCTGTGGTGGCCCTGAACCTCTGGAACCAGCTCTCCCCGGAGATTAGAACTGCCCCCACCCTCCTTGCCTTTCGTAAACTCCTCAAAACCCACCTCTGCCGTCAGGCATGGGGGAATTGAGACATCTCCCCCAGGCCTAAACAGTTTATGCACGGTATGTTTCTGTGTATGTTTGCTTTTAATAAGGGTTTTTTAGTGTTTTTAAATTATTAGATTTGTTGGACATTGTTTTATTGTTGTTGTGAGCCACCCAGAGTCTCCGGAGAGGAGCGGCATGCAAATCTAATGAATGAATGAATGAATGAATGAATGAATGAATGAATGAATGAATAAAATCTTTTGTCTACGTGACATTCTATAAGTGCCAGATCAGCAATTAAGTTGATTACTGACATTCCATACATTTCTCCCCTTCCCTTGGAAGACATGCTTCCTTATCAGTTGCAAACAGCTCTGGAGGAGATCTCCATAAAAGCACATAGGCAATGAAACAACACAATTGATCATTCACTGCCCACCAGGTAAAACACAAGCCCACCCATGCATTGAATCATCCAACAGGTTCCTGTATTCTCTAATACCCAATGAGATGTAACTTTATTATTATTATTATTATTATTATTATTATTATTATTATTATTATTATTATTATTATTAATTATTATTATTATTGTTTGTTTGTTTGTTTGTTTGTTTGTTTGTTTGTTTGTTTATTCATTCATTCATTCATTCATTCATTCATTCATTTATTAGATTTGTATGCCACCCCTCTCCGAAGACTCGGAACAGCTTGATGACTAATGGGTGATAATAAAAGGGGATAAAGGCCTTATCCAAAAAAGAATTGCCTTCCCCACATGATCCCATGCTGCTTCTTGCCTCATGATTGACAACAATAGAGAAGCCAGATTCATCTAACAACCACAATTATTCACTTAACCAATGTGACCAGAAAAGTTCCAAAGCTTCATTTAACCAATTTTTCACTTAGCAACATCATTTTTGGGCTCAATTGTGTTTTTGTAAGTTCAGGATTTCCTGTACTGTTTTCTGTTGCATCTTTCTAGTTTTAGTTGTTGCATATTTTTAAAAGCACTTTTGTATATGCGTGTGTGTGTTTTCTGCCCTATGAAATTGCCTAAATTGCTTAAATATAAGTGGTGGGTATACTTTCTTCCTTTGCATCTTTACACAAGTCTGAGATAATTCACAGCTATCCAGTGTATTAAAGATATAGCAAAAGCAAAGGAAGCAATAAATAGTGATGATGCAAGGGGGAAAAAAACTCTAGAAATAAAGTGAGATTTTTTTTTTTAATGCAATCAAGCACTAGGTTCAGTTTAGGAATCAGTGAAATTACAGAAACATAAAAAGTGAGCCTTTTTTTGGGGGGGGGGAATCTGAGCTTTTATATTCACTCCTTTGTTTGCTTGTATATTTGTTACCACTAAATCACTTGCTCTACTCAATAAAAAGGCACATAATTAAGGAAATATGACACAGTGTTCGCCCATAAGGCTAGAGAAGGTATTTTGTCACCATTATAGCTCATTATATGAAATTGTCACCTCTTTGCAAGATATAGATGAGAACCCCTGAATTAACATTATTTCCTCCTCCAGTGGTGCCAAGGAAAATAATCAAGATTAAAGACGGAGTAGCCAGTAGCTTTTCTCTCATTTGCTGTTTCTTCCAGAACTGTTTGAAGGCGGTATATTGAGAATATTAGTTTAGTACATGGATGCATAATTTCCATTAGGCCATTGGCCCGCTTTGCATGACCCACCGGCTTCTGAAAGTTGGTAAAGCTAGGTTCTCAATTGGGAAGTGGGAGGGAAGGCTAAAGTTGTTAAAGGAATAAATGGTACATTACCCATGTGCACAATTAAGGCACACACTTAAGAATCTTGCTTTCTCAACCCCAAGCTATGCCAATGACCCACCCCTTCTCACTCAGGGAATGTGGGCTATGGATACGCAACGCATCCTGCTTTGGAATGGAAGAGTCTAAGGATCACAAGAATGTTTGATTTCATTAAGATGGACCACACCGGACTGGTCTAGAGTTTTCAAGAAGTAATTCATTCAGAACTGGTCTGTGATCATTTTAGGCGTGGTCCAAAGAGGTCCATTTTCACAATACAGTGGTACCTCTACCTAAGAACGCCTCCACTTATGAACTTTTCTAGATAAGAACCGGATGTTCAAGATTTTTTTGCCTCTTCTCAAGAACCATTTTCCACTTACAACCCTGAGCCTCCAAAAAGGTGGGGAAAAGCCTCCATGGGGCCTCTCTAGGAATCTCCTGGGAGGAAACAGGGCCTCCACCCTCCCTGTGGTATCCCCAATCGCACACATTATTTGCTTTTACTATGGGAAAAATTGCTTCTTCTTACAAACTTTTCTACTTAAAAACCTGGTCACAGAATGAATTAAGTTTTAAGTAGAGGTATCTTGCTTGTTGAATGGGCATGTCCTGCAGAAAAGCCACAATGTTCTATCCTCCAAATTATTTGTTTCTACACAAGTCTGGAGCCAGAAAACAGTGGTGGTGCCTCACGTATCCCAGCGACTGGTCAGGTCCCACAAAGTCGGCCTTCTCCAGGTCCAGTCAGCCAGGCAATGCCATCTGGCAGGGCCTAGGGGAAGAACCTTCTTGGTGGTGGCTCCAGCCCTTTGAACAAACTCCCTCCAGAGATTCGTACCCTTCCTATCTTCCTGGCCTTTTGCAAGGCCCTGAAGGCCCATCTCTGCCAACAGGCATGGGGATGTGGTGGTGGCATGAATGTTGAGATCTAACTCTGGCCAGTGATGAGCTGGCAAAATTTTTACTGCCACACTGTGGGTGTGACTTATTTTGTGGGTGTGGCTTATGGTCATGTGACTGGTAGGAGTGGCTTGCCAGCCATGTGACCAAGTGGGAGTGGCTTGCTCAACATGTAACTGGGGGTGGCTTAAAGATCATGTGACTGGGTGGGAGTGGCTTACCGACTAAGATTTAAGCTATAGTCTGTTTTTTAAGTGTTCCCTTTGTATTTTTTGGAGCAGTATAGTTTAAGATGTGTTGTGAATCCAGAACATTTGATTAATTGAATAAACCATAGTTCTAAAAGGCAAATTCTTATGTTTCAGCAGCTAAAAAATGTAAGAAGCACGTAAGTATACCACGGAGTGGGTTAATTCCATACTATATAGAAAAGTTGATTTATATAGGAATTTTGCAACATGTGTATGTGTGCTTGACAAATTTCCTGATGCTACACTCTGCTCAAAATTGTGGAAAGCTTTGATTTTGGTGCACCACTGTGAGCATCGAACTGTTTTTGCTAAAACAGATAATGAACCAATACTTACAGTATTGTGTAAAATCACGCCTTGTTTAAGGGAAGACTTCAGATTTTACTTCAAAATATCTCTTATGCAAATGAAATAGATACTTCATTGTCATTGTATGTGTATACACTGTATGCACAAACAACAAAAGTCACATGACATTAGAGACCAGTCCCGACACACATAACAATCCAAAAATAAAATAAAATGAAATAAGATAATGATAATAAGATAAGATAAGAAATAAGATAAAATTAAATTAAATTAAAAATGTCACACCCACCACAAATCCCCCAACCTGGACCACCCAAACATCTACACAACAGACCAAGTAATTCAACATTTCCATCTCTTTCAAGAAACTCCACTTCTTTTTCTCAAAATGAATAGTATTAGTATATTTACTAATAAGCCTTATAAGACTTGAAAGAGTACAGACAGTATTCAATTAATCACTGCAAAAGTGCAAATAATATTGAAATTTATCTGTAGCGTGTAAGACAATAATCCTAATAAGGCTCATTTAATATCAGATTACTCAGAACAGGAAGGATTTTTCTCTCCCCCACCAAAATAAACTGCTATTTGAGTTAGCAAAAAATATCATGGATTTTTGGTATATGTCAGGGCTGGTTCTAACTCAGCTCGCTGCCAGTTCACTTCCTTTTGCGCTGAGTGGCCATGCCTCATTGGCGCGCACTTGCAAAGCGCACATGTGCATGTGCAGGGCCAGAAAATCCATTTTTAAAAAGTCCCCAAACAAATGGCGATACATGCACCAGCTTCTGTGCATGTGTAGAAGGAAAAAAAAAACCAGAAAAAATATTTAAAAATTAAGCCCAAACAAATGGTGATGCATGAGCAGTGCCATAAAATTGGCTTCTGTGCATGCGCAGAAGAAAAACATCTGAAAAAATCCTCCCCCCAAATATCCCCCCTCTTCTGCCTGACCGGCCTCAAGCAATGATTAACGGTCCAGGAAAGAAGGTCAGACACACACGTGCATAGTTAGTCAGCAAACTTGTATTAAACAGTAAAGAAAAAGTCTAAAGCAAACGTCCTTACTTTCAGGAGTAACCCACAGGTTGAGTTGAAAATTCAGTCAGCTACAAAGTTCATGGAAAAGCAAACAAATACAAAAGTCACGTAGCATAAATGTTCCAAGAGGTCTCTGAATTTTCACAGCACAAAAGCAGCAGCTTGTCCCAGAGTTTTCAACTCCCACAACGCTGAGTTGAAATCCAAGAGCAGAAACTTCAAAGCAGGAACAACGACGCCACACAAACCACCCAGATAAACAGCCACAGTTTGCCTTGGCCCCGTTCTCTTTTTATGCCATTAGCCCTCATTAAGGGAACCACACCCAGCCCAGGTGTGCTTATCATGCCTTATCATGCTCCTTAAAGCGATCCCTTCTTTGTAAGGCCCTTCGGTTGCGTAAATTAATGTATTGTCCTGCAGACGAACTGAGAGAGGACAAACTGTCCGACGAACTGCCAGTCCCCTCCCCTGAGCTGTCTGCTAATTCTTCCTGGCTCTCTGCCACATCTTCCTGACTGTCTGCTACATCTTCCTGGCTGTCAGCCACATCTTCCTGACTGTCTGCTACATCTTCCTGGCTGTCAGCCAGGCTTTCACAGTCACTGTGTGCCGCGTCTCCCCCATCTGTGGGGGCAACAGCTGGCCCAGGCCCAAACACAACACCCCCCAAAGTCAAAAACAAAAGACAATGCATGTGCAGTGCCAGAAACCCAATTTCTGTACAAGCACAGAAGAAGAAAAAAACCCAGATTTTTTTTAAAAAATAATCCCCAAAAAACAGGCCAAAAACAATTGCTGACGTATGCAGTGTTGGAAACTCAGCTTTTCCTCATGCACAGAAAACAAAAACATCCACCACCACCACCCAAAGCCAAAAATAAATGGTAATGCATGCACAATGCCAAAAACTCGGCTTTTGCACATGCACAGGAAAAAAAAAATGGGGAAAAATTAGAAAAGAAAAAAATTTCAAGGAAATTTTTTTGAAAAAGGAAGGCAGCATCAACGGACTGGCACCGACAGACCTGGTTCGGTGACATCATTGTGACATCAATGTCCTCAGAGAGGGGCGGCATACAAATCTAATAAATAATAATAATAATAATAATAATAATAATAATAATAATAATAATAATAATCACCAGCAGTTTGCTACCTCTGCTTTTTGGCATATGTGAATCTTAATAGATAAGAAATCCCCATGTGCCTCATTTTTGAAGCTTTGAGAGGAAAGAACTCTCTCTCTCCCCCTTTTAACATTAATGACTAAAAAATAAGACACAGTCAGAATCGGAAAGAAATCTTGCCGGAGAAGGAATTTGGACAAAATGTCAAAGACCAAAATCTTATTAGAGACAAATTCACAAAGAGTGACATACTGCTGAGAGGAGGGTAGGCAGCAATGGCTTAACTAACTCCAACCACCATTGTTTAAACTATGAAAAAGAAAGAAGAAAACCCAGAAATAATATTTCCAGCCTTTGCCACTGTCGTTAACTTTTTCATTTCCAGCACAAAAGAGAAGCAAAGGCCAAGGACATCGTTTGTCGGAGAAGGGATAAAATACAGAAGGGTGAGTAAGAAAGAAGTTGCTAACTCTATTCTTGCCCGCTGTTTTTAGGTCTATTTATTTAGGCCCTTGTTTAGTGTAGAACATGGAAAGGGTGGGGTTAAACTTCAGCATCAAATTCCAAATGCTATGGTGGATGAGCTACTCTGCCAGGATGGGTATATCTGACATGGCTGCAGGAATTTCAGACATGCACTAGTTTCAATTTCCTTCCGAATGAAGTAGGTGACCTTTTTTTAGTGCATGTTGTTGAACCTTCCTTCCTTCCTTCCTTCCTTCCTTCCTTCCTTCCTTCCTTCCTTCCTTCCTTCCTTCCTTCTGTAAAGCAAACTGTGGAGTATTGTGTGATCCACAAGCAGTGGAATTCTTTGTGATTATATCCAAGCTCAACCATGAAACTTTCTAATGGAATTAAAGTAAGTCCTTCCTTCCTTCCTTCCTTCCTTCCTTCCTTCCTTCCTTCCTTCCTTCCCCTGTAAAGCAAACTGTATATTGTGTGATCCACAGGCTGTGGAACTATTTGTGATTATATCCAAGCTCAACTGTGAAAGTTCCTACTGGAATTGAAGTCCTTCCTTCCTTCCTTCCTTCCTTCCTTCCTTCCTTTCCTTCCTTCCTTCCCTCCTTCCCTCCCTCCTTCCTTCCTTTCCTCCTTCCTTCCCTCATTCCTTTCATCCCTCCCTCTTTCCCCCCTGTAAAGCAAGTCCTTCCTTCCTTCCTTCCTTCCTTCCCTCCCTCCTTCCCCCTGTAAAGCAAGTCCTTCCTTCCTTCCCTCCTTCCTTCCTTCCCTTCCTTCCCTCATTCCTTCCTTCCCTCCCTCCTTCCCCCCCTGTAAAGCAAGTCCGTCTGTCCTTCTGTCCTTCCTTCCCTCCCTCCCTCCCTCCCTCCCTCCCACCCACCCTCTTAAAGGACTATTCCTTTCATTCATATTCAACACTCTGACCTGCTGCTTTTTCTTCACTGGCTACAAAACATGATTTTTTTTTTACCAACTCATCCTAGCACCACCCATTCAGTTCTGCTCAACAAATGGGGTTTTAATGATTGGTATTTAATTAGTGTGCACAATAGCGGCTTTATTGATTTTACTGATATATGCCTAGTTATAGGAGTGTGCTAATGAAGTAATTGATCACAGGACATATCTGCTGAGTTACAGAAATCGTGTAACAAATTGGAAGCCTGATGTTAAACAAGTTTCCCCAAGCACAGCCATTTGCTTGCTGAACTCCATCCTTCTCCTTCACCCTTACTTATACGCTGCAAGACGTTGATCGGTGCTTCCTAGTTCTATTTAAAAAGCAATGTGATATTTCTTTGTCCTAAGGCCCTTTCAGAGTTTGCTCAGGAAGATGCAACTTTGTCCTTTTACATTTGTTTGCAATACAAATTCAGCTTCAAGATACAAACATTCAAAAGATAAAGATAGATAGGTAGATAGTAGATAGATAGATAGATAGATAGATAGATAGATAGATAGATAGATAGGTAGGTAGGTAGGTAGGTAGGTAGGTAGGTAGGTAGGTAGGTAGGTGGGATAGATAGATAGATAGATAGATAGATAGATAGATAGATAGATAGATAGATAGATAGATAGATAGATAGATAGATAGATAGATAGATAGAATAATGATGATGATGGTGGTGGGTGGGTGGGTGGGTGGGTAGGTAGGTAGGTAGATAGATAGATAGATAGATAGATAGATAGATAGATAGATAGATAGATAGATAGATAGATAGATAGATAGATAGATAGATAGATAGATAGCAATAATTCAAGCCAGGTTAAGGAGGCCCAAATGCAAGCATGGAATATCTCATGGGCATATTTGGACCAACTTCTGTTGTTTATCTACTTCTCTGTTTTATTTTGTTTTCCAAGTTGAACTGTTAAAGAATTCTGGAGCGTTCAACAGCTCGCACATTCATTCGTTCATGCATGCCATTATGGTTATAGCTTCTCAAGTTGTTGGCCAACCTGTGCTTTCTCATGGCAATGATGGTCTTCTTCTGCCACCATTCCCCAGGCAGACGTAATTGTTTCTGAAATAGTGATGGAGGCTATAACTGCATGCTCTAACTGCATTTGCAAGAACAAGGACAGAAAAATTTAAGAACTCTTTGAGAGTGAAAGTTTTATTCCCGTTTTATGAATTCCTAGTTGAACAGTGGGGAGAAATACATAATTGGAAAGAGCTGCAGTGAGCCTTTAAAATCATAATTTTGCAAAGCTCCTCTCGTGCCCAAAGGTACCTAAGCTTGTTGAACTATATGAAAATCTTTACACACAGATAGAATATTTGATGTTCAATAATAAGAAACAGGTGAGAATCCTCTGGCTTAATTTGGAGTTATACCTTGACTTTAGTTCTCTGATCCAGAGAGCTATAGAAAAAACGATGGGAAAGAAACGACACAGGCAGCCAATAAAATTTTCTAGAATAACCACTATATTCTCAGCAAGTGGTTGCAGAAATTTAGAGTAGTACTGAGAATCAGCAAATACCAACTCTGGCTGGCCCCAGAATGGGGTAGGAATGGAGATTTTGCAACATCCTTCCTCCAGGAGTTGGGAGAGAATGTACATTCTGCAGTATCCTTCCCCTGCTATGCCCACTAGGTCACACCATGGCCACCAAGCCACACCCACAAAAAATTGGGGGGGAAAATGGATTTCACCAGGAAAGCCATAAAGGTCTAGCTTTGCCAACAGGCCTGGCGTCATTCAGCTGTCACCTAGCTCCAGCCAAGTAGAATGAATGCTCCTTTTATATTCTGAGTTTTTACTATTTTGATTGTTTTAAATTGTTGTACACTTCCAAGAGTCCACAAGGAGTTAGGTGCCTTAGAAATTTAATTATATACATACATACATACATACATACATACATACATACATACATACATACATACATACACTGCTGAAAAAAATAAAGGGAATACTTAAACAACAGAATATAACTCCAAGTAAATCAAACTTCTGTGAAATCAAACTGTCCACTTAGGAAGCAACATGATTGACAGTCAATTTCACATGCTGTTGTGCAAAGCTGTGCAAATGAAATATTCAGTGAGAATATTTCGTTCATTCAGACCTAGGATGTGCTATTTGAGTGTTCCCTTTATTTATTTATTTTTTGAGCAGTATACATACATACATAAGAGACATGTTCAAATTGAAATAGGATGCACGGATCAAGTTCACATTTTAGGCTTTGGTGGTTGTTTTTAGCATGAGATGAAGTCAGTTGTGTCTGGTTTTTTCATTTTTCTAATCGACCCCATTTTATTCCCAGCCCAAAGGCCCCAAAGCAAATTACAAATATCATCTAAACTCGGCATTAAATTGTTTTTTCTGTTTTTTTTCCTGCTAAATGTGTAAAATTAATACTACACACAGGCACGGATGTTAAGAAATCTGGATGAGGGCTATTTTCAATAATGGGTAGCAATGGTGAGCTCTATTTAGAAGCACGAATTGAAGTTAAAAACATTACCGTGGTTAGGTGATAAGACAATCTGGAATTGCTAGAAAGTAGGACAGGACGTAACATGCACTTCTCTCTCTTTTTATAATATTTTTATTGATTTTCATATTAACATATAATCATTAAACATTCACACACCACATAACAGTGTGCTCAATGTTTTAAGTGCCCACCACCAAACAACATTCATACCCCTCCACCAAAACAAACTTCCAGCAGACGTGGTAGATAAATCCACAGTAACTGAATTTAAACATGTCTGGGATAAACATATATCTATCCTAAGATGAAATACAGAAAATAGTATAAGGGCAGACTAGATGGATCATGAGGTCTTTTTCTGCCGTCAGTCTTCTATGTTTCTATGTTTCTAAAATGGGGCATAATTTCTATAGAGCATTTTAACTCAAGAGCAATATATCTATTTATATATTTTAAAGTGACTCTAATTTATTCTTTATACCTTGGTCTCGAATTCTACTGACCACATATCCTCTCACCTTGTCCCATCATCCCATCAGTTCCCGCAGATTGGTTTCATTGGCCAAATTTATCCTCTTATCCATAATCTCAAACTGAATGTACCGATACCAATTTTGTATTGTCCATTTTGTTGCATCCTTCCAGCCTAGGACTATTACCGCCTGAACGCTTTCTATCATTGCTTCTTTTATTTCTCTAAATACTCCTATCTCGTTCCTTTTGACTAATACCACCATTTCCTTTATAATTGTCCATCATATATTTAACATTAACTATTAGTGTCCCCTTGCACTTATTTCCAAAATCTTTGCAGTAACATGCACTTCTCAAAATCCTCATTGCAATGGTGGGTTGCTGTTGGCTCACACTGGTTGGCCGGTACTAGTAACAAAAATTTGCACCTGCTTGCCGAACCAGCACTGATGGTTGGCTGTCCACACCTCTGTTGGCAGTGTCGGCCACCACAAAGTATAACAACGGTAACGGCATTGTCTTCCAATATGTGGTTGGGTGCAAATCAAAGGGCTGTTTTGAATATAAAGCTTGGCTCTTAGAGGACAAAAAATGGCTTTTACAAGTAGAATTTAACCATTTGCTCTTTA
This sequence comes from Erythrolamprus reginae, assembly GCF_031021105.1. NCBI lineage: Eukaryota > Metazoa > Chordata > Lepidosauria > Squamata > Dipsadidae > Erythrolamprus > Erythrolamprus reginae. The sequence continues at coordinate 50,424,397 of NC_091957.1, forward strand.
TATTTTTTTAAAAAGATCCTCATTTTGAAGAAATATAGGAGTGGGGTTCTGGAGGCAGCGTTTTTTTCAAAATCAAACTGGGGTAGAACTTTTCTAAAGGCTAATGAAAATACGTTGGAGGTAGGAGCAAGTAGTCACTTTGACTTGGTTGGCTAAGCTGCTGCAAATGCAAATTATGAATGTTTTGGCATTTTGTTACAACACCAGAAGTGTATTATGTGATCATGGCAGCAGACAAAACTGATAAACAAATATTCCACATAACTAATTAGAACAGGGATGAAAACCTGGAAGAGGCCTCAGCCCATAACTGCCTCACCACCGGCCAAGAAAGCTGAATTCCAACACATTTAAAGGACAGATTGCTAGTTCCTGTTTGTTTGTCCCACTGAGATGCATTTCCTCAACCAAAATGTGTGGCAGCCAATGTTTCAGCAAGCGGTGTGGCCAGAATCAAACCCAGGGGTGGTATGCTTTCTGCGCCAACTCAGGATGCTCAAACTGCCCAAGGAGCTGCTGATTCAGTTCTACAGAGGAATTATTGAGTCTGTCATCTGCACCACTATAACTGTCTGATGTGGTTCTGCAACCCAACAAGACCGACACAGACTTCAGAGGAGAATCGGAACTGCAGAAAAAACAATGGCTGCCAACCTGCCTTCCATTGAGGACCTGTATACTGCAGGAGTCAAAAAGAGGGTGGGGAAAATATTTACGGATCCCTCGCCTCGTGGACATAAACTATTTCAACTCCTGCCATGAAAATGTGACTACAAAGCACTGCACACCAAGACAACTAGACACAAGAACAGTTTTTTTCCTGAATGCCATCACTCTGCTAAACAAATATTTCCCTCAACACTGTCCAACTATTTACTAAGTCTGTACTACTATTACTAGTTTTTTTTCATAACTAGCCTTAAACATAGGTAGGTAGGTAAGTAGTTAGGTAGATAATAGATAATAGATAATGGATGGATGGATAGATGGATAGTAGATAGATAGATAGATAGATAGATAGATAGATAGATAGATAGGTAGGTAGGTAGGTAGGTAGGTAGGTAGGTAGGGAGGTAGATTAGATTAGATTTATTGGATTTATATGCCGCCCCTCTCCGCAAACTCGGGGCGGCTCACAACAATAATAAAAAACATGGAGGTAGGGAGGTAGGGAGGTAGGAGGAGAGAGAGAGAAACAGACAGACAGACAGAGAGACAGACAGTTAGATGGAGAGAGAGAAAGAAAGAGACAGACAGACAGACAGACCATGTTTTCCCTACAGTAAACTGCTTTGAGAGCTTTTTAGCAACAAATTCATCTTACAATATCTGAAATAGTAGCTGCACATAGAGAGAACCTCCTTATCAAGCCACAAATTCCAGAGTGATTTTTTTTTTTTTAGACTGGTCACATTCCACAACAAGACCTCCTTTCTGGGAGTTGGCTGCAGCTCAGTCAGCCTTCACATTTAATTAATTCTGATACTTAAAAACTCTTCATCTCCCTCAGGAGATGCAAGATAAGACACACAGGTGTTATCACCTCCGGTAAATCAAGGGTTGCTTATATGTCACAACAGGTGTTCTTATGTCAAGAGAAAGCATTGAAAAAGAGGCCCCCAAAGCTAATATTACCCACCGAAACCGGTTGAGCCCAATAGATGTTATTAATTATCCCGGGACAGAGAAAGTTGAAAGATTACTTTCCCCCATATATAATCAAAATTCTGATGATGGTAATTTAAAATAAAAATAAAAATTGAGTGCCAGGTTTTTTCAGAGGGGAAAAAAACCCACAGGGAGGCTATCCAGATCTGAGAAATTCTATTCAGCTTGCAATTTCCTGCCTTTTCAAAGTCAAGAATCCAATAACATGAATTGTGTAATCTAGTTCTGGTCTTTTTTTATTGTAGCTTCACCAGAGGTCAAGACATGTACCACTACTAGGCTGCGGTAGCTGAATAAGCCTTAATGCTTATCCGTTCCTCTGGAAACTATATGCAGCTGTATTAAAAAAAAAACCCATAATCTGGTATTCCACCATTCTTTTTTTTCCCCCCTTTTGTTTGAAAGCATGGGGTAGGTATTTGTGGCAGGGGAATAAAGCATTAAGCATACAAAAAGCATAGAAAACCGATCCTTTGTAATTTTAGCTGACATATTAGCTAAATCGTATCTCACTGTGCTGTCTGAAAAATCAAAATGATGTTCCAGTTGGATCAGATTGATTGAAAGTGAGTTGCAGCTACACAAAAACAGATGAATGCTCCAGAGAGAAGACACCAAATCCTAAATTAAATGCTGCTGTTTACTGGTGGATCAGAATCTCAATACCAGGATGCCTTTGGAGTTCTTTTAAGAACTGAGATTATTATTATTATTATTATTATTATTATTATTATTATTATTATTAATTAATTAATTATTATTTATTTATTAGATTTGTATGCCGCCCCTCTCCGTAGACTCGGGGTGGCTCACAACAATAACAAGAACAATGTAAAAAACAAATCTAATAATTTAAAAAACACTAAAAAACCCATTATTAAAAGCAAACACACACACAAACATTCCATGTATAAACTGTATAGGCCCGGGGGAGATGTGTCAGTTCCCCCATGCCTGACGACAGAGATGGGTCTTAAGAACTTTACGATGTTCAATTATTACATATAATAATAAGGTTCTACATTTGGGCAAGGGGGGGGGGAAGCACAGGTACAGTATATGTGGTACATTGCTCAACAGTAGTATCTGTGACAGGGATCTTGGAATCCTAGTGGACAACCATTTAAATATGAACCAGTAGTGTGCAGCAGCTTCCAAAAAAAGCCAACACAGTTCTAGGATCACGTGAAGTGTTCATACCATTTTATAAGGCCTTGGTAAGGCCGCACTTGGAATATGCATTCAATTTTGGTCACTACAATGTAGAAAGGATGTGGAGACTCTAGAAAGAGTGCAGAGAAGAGCAACAAAGATGATTAGGGGACCGGAGGCTAAAACATATGAAGAATGGTTGCAGGAACTGGGTATGTCTAGTTTAATGAAAAGAAGGACTAGGGGAGACATGATAGCAGTGTTCTAATCTCTCAGGGGTTGCCACAAAGAAGAGGGAGTCAAGCTATTCTCCAAAGTACTTGAGGATGTAAACTAATCAAGGAGAGAAGCAACTTAGAATTAAGTTCCTGACGGTTAGAATAATTAATCAGAGGAACTGCTTGCTCCCAGAAGTTGTGAATGCCCCAACACTGGAAGTTTTTAAGAAGATGTTGGATAACCATTTGTCTGAAGTGGTGTAAGGTTTCTTGCCTAGGCAGGGGGTTGGACTAGAAAACCTCCAAGGTCCTTTCCAACTCTGTTATTCTATTCTAATCTAATTTTATTTATTTATTTTATTTATTTATTTATTTTGTCCAATACATAATACACATTGAAGAGAAAGATATGTAATAATATAAGTAAAGAAAAGAATAGAGGAAAAGATATAAAAGTATAGGTGAACGTATTTGAAAGGAAGAAAAGATAAATGAGATAAGGAAAGACAATTGGACAGGGGACGGAAGGCACACTGGTGCACTTATGCACGCCCCTTACTGACCACTAAGGAACCTGGAGAGGTCAATCGTGGATAGTCTAAGGGAAAAATGTTGGGGGTTAGGAGTTGACACTACTGAGTCAGGTAACGAGTTCCATGCTTTGACAACTCGGTTGCTGAAGTCATATTTTTTACAGTCACGTTTGGAGCGGTTAATATTAAGTTTGAATCTGTTGCGTGCTCTTGTGTTGTTGCAATTGAAGCTGAAGTAGTCATTGACCAGTAGAACGTTGCAGCATATGATCTTGTGGGCAATACTTAGATCGTGTTTTAGGCGACGTAGTTCTAAGCTTTCTAGACCTAGGATTGATAATCTGCTTTCGTAAGGTATTCTGTTTCAAGTGGAGGAGTGAAGGGCTCTTCTGGCGAATTATGAAACGTAAAAGTCTTTATAATTTACGCAGATTTATTTATCTATTTACCACCATGATGGTATGTTGTAACATTAAATAATGTGGTCATTAAGTAAGTCATCCAATGTACAGCCTTTTTTCCCCCATGGCCATAAAGCAAATACCATATTCATTAAGCAAGGCATTGGGTGACTGTTATTTGTTACCTTCCCTCCTAATATCCCATTAACTTTGCTTGTTGGGAAGGTTGTAAGTGGCAATTGTACGAGCGCGTAACACTGCAACTATTGTAAATGTGTGACAGTTACCGAGTGCTCGGATCACAAACACAGCAGCATGGGGATGCTTCAACAGTCATAAGTGCGAAGACCGGACTTAAGTCACATTTTTCAGTGCTGTTGTAACTTCAAAGAATTGCTAAATGAACGGTTATAAGTTGAGGACCAGCTGTAATAAAATAGATTAGTGGATCACTTCCTTCACAAGCACTGTGAAACGAATGTTGTAGAGCTATCTAACACCCAATTAATCAAAACATATGTGTTAGAATTCAGACAATCTCGAGAGGTAATGAAAATACACAACTTGTCCTCCACAGGTCGCTTTTGATTTTTTCACTCTTGCAAACAACAGACCTTTGGATTGCTATGAAAAATAACAACACACTTATTTAAATTATCCTCTAGTTGCCCGACTTTAAAAATCCAGGAAGCAAGTATAAATTGTAGCTCAGGGTTTGTCCAATTTCTGATAATGGGGCATTCGTTATAAAAAGGCCATCTCAAAACTTCCCTATATTGGAACTTGGAGTCAGCTTTGTTAGAATCCCAAGCACCAGGGAAATCAGGAGATTCAGGCAGTTCAAATGAGCATAAAGGTTTATTGCAAGCTTAAGCACTCTACAAGAATCTGGCCAACTAACAGTCAAAGGAAATGAGCGGGAGATAAGAAGGGCATTCAAGGAAGGCTGGATTTAGATTTCTTGAGAGCAAACAGGGATTCATATGACAATTTGAACCCTTTCCTGGGCTCAACCAAGTCACCACATCTCAGACATCAACACTCTCGAAAATGTCCAAAGATACTTCACCAGAAGAGCCCTTCACTCCTCCACTCGAAACAGAATACCCTACGGAAATAGACTAACTATCCTGGGTCTAGAAAGCTTAGAACTGCGGCGCCTAAAACACGATTTAAGTATTGCCCACAAGATCATATGCTGCAACGTCCTGCCTGTCGGCGACTACTTCAGCTTCAACCGCAACAACACAAGAGCACTCAACAGATTCAAACTTAATATTAACCGCTCCAAACTTGACTGTAAAAAATATGACTTTAACAATCGAGTTGTCGAAGCGTGGAACTCATTACCGGACTCAACTCCCAACCCCCAACATTTCTCCCTTAGACTCTCCACGATTGACCTCTCCAGGTTCCTAAGAGGCCAGTAAGGGGCGTATATAAGTGCACTGATGTGCCTATCATCCCCTGTCCAATTGTCTTCCCTTATCTTAAATATCATACATATTCTCTCCTTATCTATCTATCTATCTATCTATCTATCTATCTATCTATCTATCTATCTATCTATATCATATATACTCTCCTTATCTCTTATATCATATATATTTATTTATTTATTTATTACTTGGATTTGTATGCCGCCCCTCTTCGAAGACTCGGGGCGGCTCACAACATGTAAAAGACAAATCATAAGTAATCAGCAATTTAAAATTTTAAAGATTTTTTTTTTTAAAAAACCCACAAACTAACAGACTCACACACAAGCATACCATATATAAATTCAACGTGCCCAGGGGGGGGGGATGTTTCAATTCCCCCATGCCTGACGGCAAAGGTGGGTTTTAAGAAGTTTGCGGAAGGCAGGAAGAGTAGGGGCAGTTCTAATCTCCGGGGGGAGTTGGTTCCAGAGGGCTGGTGCCGCCACAGAGAAGGCTCTTCCCCTGGGGCCCGCCAACCGACATTGCTTAGTTGACGGGACCCGGAGAAGGCCCACTCTGTGGGACCTAATCGGTCGCTGGGATTCGTGCGGCAGGAGGCGGTCTCGGAGATATTCTGGTCCAGTGCCATGAAGGGCTTTAAAGGTCATAACCAACACTTTGAATTGTGACCGGAAACTGATCGGCAGCCAGTGCAGACTGCGGAGTGATGGTGAAACATGGGCATACCTGGGTAAGCCCATGACTGCTCTCGCAGCTACATTCTGCACGATCTGGAGTTTCCGAACACTTTTCAAAGGTAGCCCCATGTAAAGAGCATTACAGTAGTCGAACCTCGAGGTGATGAGGGCATGAGTGACTGTGAGCAGTGAGTCCTGGTCCAGATAGGGCCGCAACTGGTGCACCAGGCGAACCTGGGCAAACGTCCCCCTCGCCACAGCTGCGAGATGTTGTTCTAATGTGAGCTGTGGATCGAGGAGGACGCCCAAGTTGCGGACCCTCTCTGAGGGGGTCAATAATTCCCCCCCCAGGGTAATGGACGGACAGATGGAGTTGTCCTTGGGAGGCAAAACCCACAGCCACTCCGTCTTATCCGGGTTGAGTTTGAGTCTGTTGACACCCATCCAGGCCCCAACAGCCTCCAGGCACCGGCACATCACTTCCACCGCTTCGTTGACTGGGCATGGGGTGGAGATGTAAAGCTGGGTATCATCGGCATATTGATGATACCTCACCCCATGTCCTTGGATGATCTCACCCAGCGGTTTCATGTAGATGTTAAATAGCAGGGGGGAGAGGACCGACCCCTGAGGCACCCCACAAGGGAGAGACCTAGGAGTCGACCTCTGTCCCCCCACTAACACCGACTGCAACTGGCCAGAGAGGTAGGAGGAGAACCACTGAAGAACAGTGCTTCCCACTCCCAACCCCTCCAGCCGGCGCAGAAGGATACCATGGTCGATGGTATCGAAAGCCGCTGAGAGGTCAAGGAGCACCAGGACAGAGGATAAACCCCTGTCCCGGGCCCGCCAGAGATCATCCATCAACGCGACCAAAGCGGTTTCCGTGCTGTAACCGGGCCTGAAACCCGACTGCTGGGGACCTAGATAATCGGCTTCTTCCAAGGACCGCTGGAGCTGGAGTGCCACCACCTTCTCAACAACCTTCCCCATAAAGGGAAGGTTGGAGACTGGACGGTAGTTATTAAGCACAGCTGGGTCCAGGGAGGGCTTCTTGAGGAGGGGGCGCACAAGCGCTTCTTTATAGAGTGATGGAAAAACTCCCCTCCCCAAGGAAGCGTTGGTAATCTCCTGGGCCCAGCTCCGTGTCACCTCCCTGCTGGCCGAGACCAACCAGGAGGGACACGGATCCAGTAAACAGGTGGCGGAACTCACAGCTCCAATGGCCTTGTCCACTTCATCAGGTGTCACCAGATCAAACTCTTCCCAGACAGGTGGACAAGTACGTGCCCAAATCACCTCGACTGACACGTTGTCAGTCGACTCTGCTATACAATTGGAGTCGAGGTCGGCCCGAATCCGAGCGACTTTATCAGCGAAAAACGAGTTAAAGTCCTCGGCACTACTCTGCAAGGGCTCCCCAACTCCCCCCTGATTAAGAAGGGAGCGGGTCACCCTAAACAGAGCGGCCGGGCGGGATTCCGCTGATGCAATCAAGGCGGCATGGTACGCGCATCTTGCCGCCTTGAGCGCCACTTTGTAAGTCTTAATAAAAGCTCTTACAAGTGTTCGATCAGATTCAGACCTACTCTTCCTCCATCGCTTCTCTAGACGTCTCTTCTGGCATTTCAACTCCCGGAGCTCCTCGTTGAACCATGGAGCTCTACGGGGTCTAGCGCCACGGAGAGGTCGCAAAGGCGCAATCCGGTCAAGGGCCTCTGCTGCAGCCTCGTTCCAGGCTTTCGCAAGGGACTCTGCCGAACTGTGGACAAGTGCCTCTGGTATAACCCCAAGCGCCGTCTGAAAGCCCTCTGGGTCCATCAGGCGTCTGGGGCGGAACATCTTAATTGGTTCCGCCTCCCTGCGGGGAAGGATTGGAGCCAGGAAGTCAAGCCGTAGTAGAAAATATATCCTCTCCCTCCCATCCACTTCTCTTCTTTTTTACTTTCTATCTTCATATATATTACTTAATGTCTATTCTCTTCCATATGTATTGTATATTGGACAAAGAATAAATAAAAAATAAATAAATAAAAAATCTTTTACACCCGCTGCAATCCCAACTTTCAGCTGGTCTAGGGCAGGAGTAGGCAAAGTTGGCTCTTCTATGACTTGTGGACGTCAACTCCCAGAATTCCTGAGCTAGCATGATTGGCTCAGGAATTCTGGGAGTTGAAGTCCACAGTCAAGAGAACAGCCAATTTTGCCTACCCCTGGTCTAGGGAAATATACAAAGAGCACAACTGACTTTTTAAAGGCAGGTTGTCATCTATAGCAGCAACGAAGCACAGCTCTTTGTTTTATCAGTATGTTTTACCCTTTTACTACAGCATCAAAAGCTATCTCAACTTAATGCCCAGAGGTACCCAAATTCCAGTTCCTGCAAAGTATGTAAAAGAGACAAACAATAAAGTGATGGATCAACAGGGGAACTTAATGAAATTTGAGCAGAAATCAGAAGTAATTTATCAGAGAGCTATTCACTGTAGAAAAACAAGCTAGCATGAGGGATTTTGAGAAATAAAGAGAAATAAGCTCTTTGTATAGTTGAGAAATAACTCAAATAATGGGGAATTCAGAGTGGAGAAATAAAAGGATTACCCTCATCTGATTCTCATGGTATCCACATTTCCTTGTGTCAAAAAAAGATTTGTAGAGACATTCATGGCAAGCCTCAGGAGAGAGAAAATTTAAGCATTCTTGTCTTGTCCATATGTTGTCACTGCATCTATACAATAATTACTTAATCCTCCGAAGCACAGACCAGCAATAAATCATACTGCAGGCCACATACCAAATTGTGGTGTTAACAATGTAATGAGACATATCCCAAATGTGTTATTTCAGCAATTCATTTTATTCATAATACTCTGTTAGCAAATCTTTGTAAAAAAGGCAGCAAATGTTTGGAGTTAATGAGAAAAACTTAAACACTACAGCAATTGCAAACTTAGAAAAAAGTTTTCGGAAATAAAACAGGATAGCTATTGTATGTTCTCGTACAGTTTCTACCAGACTAGGCTGAAATTATAGACACGAAATCATGTTGATTTGTAGAAAATTAATAATCATCACCTAAATCATTTTTTAAATGGCTTTTAGAGAGTTTAATATTATTTGTATATTTTATTTCTGGATGTGAGCTGCCTAGAGTCCCCTTAGAGTTAGGTGGCATACAAATTGAATAAATAACTAAATCATCATTAATGTCAAGATCCCAAAGCACAGGTTCAAGACCCAAGTGCCATGCAATGGGGCGAACTCCTGTCAACCTAGCAGTAGATATGCGAGTAGATAAATAGGTACCACTTCAGTGACAATATAACAGCACTCCATGATGTTATCCTGGCCACATGACCATGGCAACATCTTCATGACAGAAATAAGTTCATTTCTGAAGGTAATATCACAATGCAAGTAAATGGTTTGTAATCATGGGTTTGCTAATTCTGCTGCAACCTGATTGGCTGAATCCTATATAAGGAGGAACACCCTTGCTTGGGTGTGCTTTGTTACAGAGAGTGGTTTGAGTCTGTGGAGAGAGGCGGCATACAAATCTAATAAATTATAATAATTATTACTATTGATACAGAGTGGTTTGCAGTTTAGTGGTTAGTGCTTATCGGTTGCAGTGGTGGATATTATAAGAGTTAGATTAGAGTATTGTATGATAGTTTATTTAGAGAAGCAGTTTGATAAAAAATGAAGTAAAATATATTTTTACAAGAAAGCCTGCTGCTGTGTTTAATTAAAGACTTCAATTAGGTATAGTGGTTAGCTGTGGCTAGTTGGTGGGTTAACTTCTGTGTGCGCAAAACTCTCTCTGCCCAACAAGTTATGCCCAACACTTCATACATTTCTGCCTCAATGGCCTTGAAACAAAGATTTGCACCACCCACTATAGTTGACAACAGCTAGCAGAGTATCTCCAGGACCGCCTTCTGCCACACGAATCCCAGTGACTGGTTAGGTCCCACAGAGTTGGCCTTCTCTGGGTCCCGTCGACAAAACAGTGTTGTCTGGCAGGACCCAGGAGAAGAGCCTTCTCTGTGGCAATCCCGACCCTCTGGAATCAACTCCCCCTAGAGATTAGGATTGCCCCCACACTCCTTGTCTTTCGCAAACTCCTTAAACCCCACCTCTGTGGTCAGGCATGGGGAAATTGATTCCCCTGGGCCGTTTCCGTTTTATGTATGGTTTGTATGAGATGTATCATTGTTTTTATATTAAGGGTTTTAAATTGTTTTAATCATTGGATTTCTACTGTTTTGTTGTTGTGAGCCGCTCCGAGTCTTCGGAGAGGGACGGCATACAAATCTAATAAATGATAATGATGATGATGATGATGATGATGATGATGATGATGATGATGATAATAATAATAATAATAATAATAATAATATCCATAGAAATGTCTTTACTAAAGCCAAGAAAAATACATAGTTATTTCGAAGCACTTTCCTTTATTGTTCCTCACCTGTAGACAGAATCTTGCCAAACTAAAGGAAAGACTCTTCCTCCCAACCAAACTATCTAAACTGCATGTGTTTTCAGAGACACAACCCAAAAATGAAGGTGGTAGCTGAATGACGGAAGTTGTACACATGTCATCATGGGTCAAAACCCAACTGAACTGAACTGTGAATAAGAATTTAGTCCTAAGCTTTCAAAAGTAGTATTGCTAATAACACAAAAATAAGAATTTGCACACTGTCTGATTCTCAACAACTCTGAGTGGCTCACAACTCTGAAAAGAAATTGCAATGCTGCATGGAATAATTTTGAACCAGATGCAAAATATTGAGAGTTTCTTTACCTTAAAACATCATTTAACACACAAGCTTGCAGGTATAGTCAATTTTTAAACTACATTCATAGTAATTACTCATGCATTTAAGAAGGCTCAAGGGAAGTAGATGCAAGTCTCAAGCCCACTCTAGTATTTATCTATTCAAGTATTTAAGCCTTTAAAAAAAAAGAACATTCCTTTGTTTATTTGAGGATTATTTTGAACCATGAAGCCTGGTCCATCATAATATCCCAAGCCCTAATTTTATTGTAATAGCCCAACAGCATAAATGTTTCTGCAGCTAAAGAGAGGATGCCTGAAAGAGAGGCAAGTAATTAAAACTTCTGTATCCATTACTGCAGGATAAATCCAGTAAGAATTCTCAGTTTGTTAATGACCATTGGACTCGTTCATCCAATGTCTAATTGCATGAATGGCACCATATTTAGTTGGGCCCTCGGCCAGATGTGATACTTGGAAAGTACATTGTTTAGAGGCAACAGGGCCCATCCTTCATCTATTCAGACTATTCGAGACTGAAATCATGGTGGGTTTTTTTATGTAGAGGTACACATTCAAAAAGTGCCAAACAGCACTGCGGTCTTGTATTATCTCCAGAACAATTTTCTTCCTGAGAGGTAGTTTATGCCTTCATTTATAGCAATCACTCTGTTATTCATGCATCCACACTGATCTTTAGTCAAAGACAATGTCATTTTTAACACTAAAAGGGAATATCAAAAGAATATCCACAGTTAATTATTTGTTCATTTTGACATGCATAGATTACATTTTACTGAGCGTTTTCCTCTACAAAGGCAAGAAAAGTCAAATCTAAGAAGCAATGCTTATAATGAATGAATGGGATTTTAGGGTGCATGCACATGTGCCTCAATGTTCCTTTAAAATGCCTCCAACAGAGAGAGGGGGAAGGGGAAGGGAAGAGAGGAGAGGAAAGACGAGGAGAGGAGAGGAGCGGAGAGGAGAGGAGAGAAGATAGAGAGAGGAGAGAAGATAGAGGAGAGGAGAGGAGATAGAGGAGAAGAGAGAAGAGGAGAGGAGAGAAGATAGAGGAGAGGAGAGGAGATAGAGGAGAAGAGAGGAGAGGAGAGGAGAGAAGGGAAGACAAGAGAAGACAAGACAAGAGAAGACGAGAGAAGACGAGAGAAGACAAGATAGAGGAGAGGAGAGGAGAGGAGATAGAGGAGAGGAGAGAAGACAAGACAAGAGAAGACAAGACAAGGCAAGAGAAGACAAGAGAAGACGAGAGAAGACAAGATAGAGGAGAGAAGAGGAGAGGAGAAGAGATAGAGGAGAGGAGGGGAGGGGAGGGGAGGAGAGAAGAAAAGAGAAGAGAAGGCAAGAGATCTATTGCAAACCCGATATAGGTATCAAGAAGGGCATCTAACCAGTAAAGGATCAGCTCTAACTAGTCGTCCCGACTGTTCCCTGAATTAAGGGGTTACAGGTTCATAAAAAGAGGACAGATAGATACACAAGATATAGATACATAAGCACATACCCTTATTTTGGAGTATTAAAGCATGATTTTCATGAATCAGTGAAAATGTTTTGTGCTTCTTTTCAGTCTAACCATCAAGCAAACCTTGGAATGCAGAAAGTCATAGAGACAATATCAGTTTTTACAAGATAGTCTGACTTAGCCACTGGGTACATAACATCATGATAAGCCATGAATGAATAAATCATGATCTATTGAATAAACAACTGGTTGGATTTGCATGACGTGTTAAGCCATATTTTCTATTACTTGATTACTACAGCTTAAACCCAAACTAAGCAGGCTCCATTGAAGTTTAGTGTGTGAACCTCCCTGCATTTAGAATAGATTAGAATATAGTAAATAAGAGTGGGATGGGATGGAGTAGAATAGAGTGGAGTGGAGTGGAATGGAATGGAATGGAATGGAATGGAATGGAATAGAATAGAATAGAATAGAATAGAATAGAATAGAATAGAATAGGAGTTGGAACTGACCTTGGAGGTCTTCTAGTCCAACCCCCTGCTTAGGCAGTAAACCCTACATTACATTAAATTTATTTAATTTCTCTTTCCTTCAAGACTGGAAGGTTGGATGGAGGCAGAATGATGGGCCAAGTGTCACTCACTGAGCTTCCGTGAGCTTTGAAGTCTTGTAATGTTTGGCTCACGTGACCTGTGGTAAACACCTTTTGACACTAAGAAAAAGTTGTAGAACTTGTTGTTGACCATGGAATCCACAAACTGCCATGCAAGTCAAAAAAAAGAAAGAAAGGGGAAAAAAAGAAACAAGAATCCATGGAAGCTGAGTTCAGACTCCTTATTTCATCTCGGCCCCTAAAGAAAAGCCAGTGTGTTTTAGACTTTCTTGATCCTCTCTCATCATTAACTGCTATTTCGTAGCAGCACTCCTAACACAGAAACCTCTACAAAACACTCTTTTTCTGGCACACCTCATGCTGTTCAGTTAATCTCAGACAATCAATATCTTATAGTAGTTTCACCACCATCATCATTAACAGACTAGCCTGCTGACTTGTAAGCAGTTAAAACCATGAGTATCAGTGTGCTTGTCTCTCTCCGTGTCTCAAGTGTGTCTCGGTGCGTATGAAACGTAAACACAACCATTTTCTAAAGCAAAGGAACATATCTCCTGCTTCTTACTCGGGGAAGTTCTTCATTTTATTGGGCATCTGTTTATATTGAGGAAAAGGACCTGGTACTAAAGTAAAACATGATATCCCGTAGGCAGTGATGGGTTCCTACAGGTACGGTCAGGTACGAAGAACCGGTAGAAAAAAATTGGTTATGTATTCAGAATCAGTAGAAAAAATTGATTTTTTTCCCCCCTTTTCCTCCCTTCTGGGCTCTGGGCATGTTTTTCCTATTGCAGTAAATGAAGCTGAATGTGTATTATTTTAGAAGAGCTATGCGTGCGTGTATGTGTATACATAACATACAGTTTATTATTATTATTATTATTATTATTATTATTATTATTATTATTATTGGAGAAGGGCGGCATACAACTCCAATTAAATAAATAAATTAAATAATAATAATAATAATAATAATAATTATTATTATTATTATTATTATTATTATTATTAATTAGATTTCTATGCCGCCCCTCTCCGTAGACTCAGGGCGGTTCACAGCAATAAATCTACTTATATAGTAGATAATGTATATTTTTGTGTGCCTGTGTGTAATATGTATGTACACATATGGCAGATATATACATAGAATTAAATAGTACATTTTGGATGTTCAGTAATAGTAAATACATAGGGAAATTGTATCTCTTTGAGGCGAGGAGATGCCAGGTACCCTAACCCAAATCCTTGACTTGAGTGATGTCAAGTTGGCCACCTTTAAGCCAGTCACATGACCTTTAAGCCACCCCCGTCACATGATTGTCAAGCCACTCCCACCTGGTCACATGGCCGGCAAGCCACACCCACAAAATAAGCCATGCCCACAGTGTGGTAGTAAAAAATGTTCCAGCCCTTCACTGCCCGTAGCTCGAACTAAGCTCAGTTTGGAAGATCCCTCATAACACATCTTCTTGTAGACTTATTCTTAGCAGCAGCAAATGGCCAAGGAATCTTTCAGTGACACTGGGTTCTAGTTGGTCATCCAGGAAGTGGAAAGCACCTTCTGTTAGTCCCATCACCATCTAGTAATATCTGTTCCATACTTCGGAAAGTGAAATTCCAACAAAGACATCCTCCCGGCAGCTGACAAAAGAGAGGAACCACAGATAATTCAGGCCAGAGTAGAAACCCCCAAATTAGACTTTTTTCCTAGTTCTTCTTTCTCCTACTAGGTAAGTCTTTTCTTCCAAAAAAAGGTCTTCTTCAGGTCTTTCCAAAGATGAACCTTCATGTACTTGCTTGTTCAGATTTCAAAAGCCATCCTAACTCAATCAGGGGTGGGCTGCTGGGGGTTCGCAGGGGTTTGTGAGAACCTCCAGCTAAGATTATGTGTAGTTCGGAGAATCCCTAAATCTCATTCCTGGTTGGCCCCACCCAGCCCCTCCCAGGAGGCCCAACATGCCCATTTTCAATGCAGGTAAGTGCAGGGCACACATGGGGGCTTAGGGAGGGTGAGAAATAGGCCTACTGGATCTTCGGAAAGGCCCAAAATGGCCTCCAGAGCCTGCGGAGGCTGTTTTCACCCTCTCGGAGGTTCAAGAAAAGCCTCCAGAACCAGGGGAGGGCAAAAACACCTACCCTGCCATGGTGCAGGGTGCCAACTAGACAAGGGCCATGGCCACCCAACAACCGGGCAGAGAACCCCTTGCTAAAATTTTTGAAGTCCTCTTGTGAAGTCACCTGATCTATGAGGGTTGCCCAGAAAGCAATGCACCATTTTCTCCCCTCCGGCTACAGTAATGGTACAAATGCAAAACTTTAGATATACATTATTTGAATTATCAGGAGTGCGTATGTAAATTTTGCATTTCTTCAGACAGATAGTGTAGCTGCAGCAGTGTTTCGAAATGGCGTCTGTAAGTGATATATGTTACAAGCAGTGTGTCGTCATTGAATTTTTCACTGCGGCGAAAGAAACTGTTGGGAACATTCACAAACGTTTGTGTGCAGTTTATGGAGAATCTGCAGTTGACAGAAGTACGGTTAGTTGCGGAAGATATTTTGAGGATGACAAAGAGGGTGATTCACACAGTGCAGAAATGGCTTCGTAACCAGAACAAGGAGTGGTACAGACAGGGCATACACGCCCTTGTGTCTCGTTGGAGGAAGGTCATAGAATGGGACTGAGATTACGTGGAAAAATAGGGAGTGTAGAACAGTGTTTTCCAACCTTGGCAACTTGAAGATATCTGGACTTCATCTCCCAGAGTTCCCCAACCAGCTGGCTGGGGAATTCTGGGAGTTGAAGTCCAAATATCTTCAAGTTGCCAAGTTTGGGAAACACTGGTGTAGAAGAAACATCATTATTTCTTGTGTGCAAGTTTCATTGTGTTCAAAAATAATTGTTGAAGAAAAAAAAAACGTGGTGCATTACTTCCTGGATGACCTTCGTACTTTCACATCCACTGCAGTCTGATTCCTGAAATCCAATTAGGATCGGTGTGGAATTATGGTTGATGACAACAACTTTCTTAAAAGAGGCATTGGGTCTGCTTTTTTAAAAAAAATCTTGGCTGTTTGGAGAATGACATTTAATTCTTTATGCATGGCATTATTTCCGCATCGCCCTGTCTTCTTCTAGCAGAATAACACCCAACAGAAGGGATGCTTGTTTAACACCTCAAGCATTCAAATTGCCTCGGGGGCTACAGAGGGAAGAGGAGACAACTCAGTAAAGCCCGACTCATCTGGAATTGTGATTTAAGTTAAAGGGACTCCCAACAATGTTCTGTTTTGTCTGTTGTTGCTGCTGCTGCTTTCTTTTAGAGAATGAGGGAGTGAAATAGGGTTTTTTTCCCCCCTAAACTAAAAGATTCCCTCCCCCTTAAATGTCCACGTATGTTCCCACAAGAGCAAACCTCGGAGTACCAATCTCCAAGTTGAAGAGGCTCTTCTAAAAAGATCTGAAAATGTCACAAACTTTTTACCAGTGACAGATATGCCTATTAAAGCGGATACCCGCGTGATGGATGGATATGCCTATCAAAGCAATTTTTTTTTAAAGGAAGACACATTTTATGAGCCAAAAAAAAAAAAATTCCCAACCCGCTGCTGTAACAGGTTACTATGGTTACTGTTTAACAAATCCAGCCCTCCACAGTCAAGTCAATTGTATGCCATAAACAGGACCAAGAAAGGAACATTTGATACATCGAAGCACCACTCTTGCAAGACCAGAATTGTTCTCCTGTCTTTATGGACGTGGAATCCTGTCAAAGGATCAGCAGATAATCTTCAGGCAGAGTTTTCTGAAATTGTTAACGGGAGACATTCTTTCTCCCTGTAGCAGACTGCATTAAAATTGCAGCGGGATTCAATTGGCGTGCTGAAATTTGCAATTGCTGGATAAAAACATTTAAGAAAGCTATTTTTTTCCCCTTAATTACTCAAAAGGAAGACAAACAAACCGTAACAATTGCTCAAAAGTAGATTGTCCTTAGGAAGAGCATATAATTATTAAACACACACACCAATGAATGAATGAATGAATGAATGAATGAATGAATGAATGAATGATCTGTCTTTCACATGAGCAAAAAGAATCAGAACATAAAATACAAGCTTGGAGGACACAACCTTGTAGACAACCCCTACTCTGTCAAGGACCTTGGAATACTCATATCTTTCTTATTTATTTATTTATTTATTTATTTATTTATTTATTTATTTGTATGTAACAATCCAACATTTGGACCTACGTGCCACTGTAACAACATTGTCAAAAAGGCACTAAGAGTTGTTAATCTAACCTTGCATAGCTTCTTCTCTGGCAATATTACACTGCTAACCAGAGCATACAAAACATTTGCTAGACCGATTCTCGAATACAGCTCACTTTTTATGGAACTTGTACTGCATTTCGGACTTTAATACAATCGAGAGAGTCCTGAAATATTTCACAAGAAGAGTCCTCCACTCCTCTGCTTGCAGCAGAATACCTTATTCTACCAAACTTGAAATTTTGGGCTTAGAGAGTTTAGAGCTATGTCACCTTCGTTATGATCTAAATGGAGTTTACAAAATCACCTTCTTGCCAATGAATACTTCAGCTTCAACTGCAATAACACACAAGCACACAATAGATTCAAACTCAATATAAACTGCACCAAACTCAATTGTGGAAAATACAATTTCAGCAACACAGTGAGCAATTCTTGGAATACACTGCCTGACTCTGTGGTTTCTTCCCCAAACCCCAAAAACTTTAATCTTAGTTTGTCTAAAGTTGACCTCACCTCACTCCTAAGACATCTGAAAGGTCATAAACTTACCAGAATGTCTACCTTGCCTGTCATACTGTCCTTTTGTCCTAATTTACCTGTACCTACTTTGCTTAGACCACACCTGCTATCCTTTTGCATGTTTTTGACAAACAAATTAGATAGATAGATAGATAGATAGATAGATAGATAGATAGATAGATAGATAGATAGATAGATAGACAGACAGACAGACAGACAGACAGACAGACAGACAGACAGACAGACAGACAGACAGATAGATAGAGATTGTTCAGAGCAATAGGCTTTCTCTCTGTAAACCGCTTAGAGAGAGCTGTAAGCACTGTGAAGTGGTATATAAATCTAAATGCTATTGCTATTAGTTGTTTTCTTGCAGATGTATCATTACCCAATGCACTGATGACATTAACTAGTTTGGTAATGAAATGTCTGCAAGAAAATAACCAAGCTCACTCACAGACAGGCAGACAGACAGACAATTAGAATCCACAACTTATTCATTATGCCGCAATAAGTTAGTGTGAACTCTTTCTTCGCACTAACTTTCATAGAAACATAGAAGACTGATGGCAGAAAAAGACCTCCTGGTCCATATAGTCTGTCCTCATACTATTTCCTGTATTTTATCTTAGGATAAATATATGTTTATACCAGGCATGTTTAAATTCAGTGACTGTGGATTTACCAACCACGTCTGCTGGAAGTTTGTTCCAAGTATCTACTACTCTTTCAGTCAAATAATATTTTCTCACGTTGCTTCTGATCTTTCCCCCAAATCACCTCAGATTGTCCCCCCTTGTTCTTGGGTTCACTTTCCTATTAAAAACACTTCCCTCCTGAACCCTAATTAACCCTTTAACATATTTAAATGTTTCGATCATGTCCCCCCTTTTCCTTCTGTCCTCCAGACTATACAGATTGAGTTCATTAAATCTTTCCTGATAAGTTTTATGCTTAAGACCTTCCACCATTCTTGTAGCCCGTCTTTGGACCCGTTCAACTTCATCAATAATATCTTTTTGTAGGTGAGGTCTCCAGAACTGAACACAGTATTCCAAATGGGGTCTCACCAGCGCTCTCTATATAGCGGGATCACAATCTCCCTCTTCCTGCTTGTTATACCTCTAGCTATGCAGCCAAGCATCCTACTTGCTTTTCCTACCGCCCGACTGCACTGTTCACCCATTTTGAGACTGTCAGAAATCACCACCCCTAAATCCTTCTCTTCCGAAGTTTTTGCTAACACAGAACTGCCAATGTTCTTCAGTCCAACATTCTTTTGCAGGATTTTCTGATTCTAATCTGGACTTTCAGATTCTTCTGACCACAATGACAAGGGCTTCCGCCACTTTCAGCAGAAATGCTTGCTAATTCTTTCACCCTTTAGGGAGCTTATAGGGAAATCATTTTAAAAAAAAAAAGGTTGGGAGGGCTCAGTGCCGAAGTTCAAAACAAGGCAGCGTTGACAGATGGTGGCCCAGCTTCTGCCCGGATTCATCCAGTAAAATGTAATTAGTTCCACTATCAGCGATTGAAATCAGCAGGCAAAATGCAACTGCACTATCCCAGAGGAAATACACACGAGTTACCTTCGGAGACCGTGCTAAGCCACTGCTTGCTGAACCATGCTTGTTAATCAAGCCCTAATTGACTGGATTTACACAACACGCTAAGCCAAACCCAAACAAACTACCCTGCAACTTAGCAATGAGACGGCGAACCCAAATAACAAAGACATCGAACCTTTCTCCGCTTCGTTATTAGTAATTAGCATTCCAAAACCTCCATGAAACTGCAGGAAACTGGAGAATTTGAAAATGGTTCTCCGGCCTTTGCTTTCCGTTCGTAAAGGTTTTCCATATTCATGAGGAAAAAAAACCAGGAGCTGGATTTTTGCTAAGCACATGGGGTTAGCCCCACAAGGAAACAAATTGTGGCTCAGCCAAATAAGAATGGCTATTATTCATGCAGTCATTATGAATGTGCACAATTAGGTCTGTGTTAAGCTGAATGCAAATCTTTTTCGTGATTCCATAAATTATAAATGAAACTGGATTGTGTATTTCCAGCTATCTGCCATGCGCTCCCCTCCCTCTCTGCCTCTGTCTCTCTCTCTCTCATTCTGTCTACCTCTATGTGTGTCTGTCTGTTATCTGTCTGTCTCTTTCTCTCTCTGTGTGTGTCTCTCTCTCTGTGTATCTGTGTGTCCATCTGTCTGTCTGACTGACTCTCTTTCTCTCTCTGTCTCTATGTGTCTATCTGTCTGTCTGTCTCTCGCTCTCTCTGTGTGTATCTGTCTGTCTGACTGACTCTCTCTTTTTTTCTCTGTCTCTGTCTGTGTGTGTCTGTTTCTCTGTTTCTGCCTCTCTGTCTTTCTCCCTGTGTGTTTCTGTCCGCCTGTTTCTCTCTCTCTCTCTCTCTCTCTCTCTCCATATCTGTCTGTCTGACTGACTCTGTCTCTCTCTCTCTCTCTCCAAGCATTTTCATTTCTTGCAAAGGAAAACCAACAGCCTGTTTGAACATTGGCTGGCCCTGAATTCATGTACACAGTGGTTTAAAAAAGAAAAAAAAAACCAACCCAGAGTTTGACTTTTCTGCTCCACCTACAGGCATGTGATAAGGGTAGACAAGCTCTTTATTTGATCGCAATGACATGGCCCACATTCCTTCACTCTCCTTATTGCAAGGGAAGACAGACCTGCAATGGAAAGGAATTTCAAATTTGTAGCAGCAAAGGTTAAAGCCTCCAGATATGTCAAAACTATCAGAGAGAGAGAGAGAGAGGAAAAAAAAGCAACCCAGACCCACTGTTCTCCCCTTCTCTAAGTGGGAATATAAAAGGGATACCTTTGTTCACAGTGGCGGAAACAAATGCTCTTTTACGCCAGGAGCCTTTCCAGTTTTCTTTGTCTTCCCGTTTGGATGAAAAGAAAGAGAATTTACTTCCTGTAAAGACCTTTAAAAATCAGGGTACGCAGCTGGGGCCCTGGCATAAAGCTCAACGCTGGTCTTGACGCTAGCCTCAAGCTTGGAGCTTTCCGATGGTGTTTGGGAAGAAAATGTCTATATATATATATTTTTTTTACCTTTTGAAGAAAATACTAGTGGAGGTAACAGCTCCAAAGGGGGAAAAAAAAGCAGGCTTTGTTTTGCTCAGGTGCTAAAGCTACAGGAGAGATTTCCTGCATCAACAAATGTTAGGGGGAAACTCCAAATTCAGATTGTTTATCCTGGGGTTGAAAACAAGGACTCCATGGAGAATTCCTGCTGACTTGGGTCTCCTCCAACTTAGCTAGTGGCACTTTCCATCATCCAAGAAGTTGCTTTAAGAGACTTCGCTTCCTCTTTCGAGCCAAAGCCTGGCCTTTTTCAAATAATCTATATCAGGACTGCCTCCCTTGCCCAAGGCTAAAAGGATACCGATGTTCACTTCGATTTGTGCATTCTCTCAGCATCCAGCTAGCAAGATGCATGGCTGCCTTCCATTTTTATAAGAACCGCAACTTTTAAATGTTCTGACTGGTCACAAATCAAGACCCTAGACTTGAAATTCTCCGATTAATCAACTTATAACTCCTTCGTCTCCGTTCTGAGTTTGGTATATGAGTTTTATGAACTATAGTTCATAAAATCATATACCAAAATGTCCTACCTGTTAGCGAATTCTTCACCTTCCACCACAACCACACACGAGCACGTAATAGATTTAAACTAAATGTCAACCACTCCAAACTAGACTGCAAAAAATACGACTTCAGCAACAGAGTAATCAACACCTACCTGACTCTGTGGTTTCTACTCCTAACCCGAAAACCTTTAACCTTAGCTTATCTACTATTGACATCTCCCCCTTTCTAAGAGGTCTATAAGGGGCGTGCATAAGCGCACCATTGTGCCTACCATCCCTGTCCTACTGTTCTACTGTCTTCTATATTACTTTTATCTATTACCTATGTAATGTTTGTTTGTACAAATTCCCATCTGTGCATGCGCAGAAGCAAAAAAAACCACCCCAAAATGAGTCATTGGTCGTTGCCAATTCCAGCAACCCAGGCCACCAAGTTACTATTTATTTTTATTTATTTATTTAGTCCAATGCATAATACACATTGAAGAGAATAGATATGTACTAATATAACTAAAGAAACAAATAGAAGAAAAGATATAAAAGTATAGGTGAACATATTTGAAAGGAAGAAAAGATAAGTGAGATGAGAGACAATTGGACAGGGGACGGAAGGCACACTGGTGCAGTTATGTACGCCCCTTACTGACCTCTAAGGAACCTGGAGAGGTTAATCGTGGATAGTCTAAGGGGAAAATGTTGGGGGTTAGGGGTTGACACTAGTGAGTCAGGTAATGAGTTCCACGCTTCGAAAACTCGGTTGCTGAAGTCATATTTTTTACAGTCAAGTTTGGAGCAGTTAATATTAAGTTTGAATCTGTTGCGTGCTTTTGTGTTGTTGCAATTGAAGCTGAAGTAGTCATTGACAGGTAGAACGTTGCAGCATATGATCTTGTGGACAATACTTAGATCATGTTTTATGCGTCGTAGTTCTAAGCTTTCAAGACCAAGGATTGATAGTCTGCTTTCGTAGGGTATTCTGTTTTGAGTAGAGGAGTGAATGGCTCTTCTGCTGAAGTATCTTTGGACATTTCCAAGGGTGTTGATGTCCGAGATGTGGTATGGGTTCCAGACAGATGAACAGTATTCAAGGATGGGTCTGGCAAAAGTTTTGTAGGCTCTGGTGAGCAGCGTGAGACTGCCAGAGCAGAAGCTGCGTAGGATCTTACTAACGTTAAGTTACTCTGAACTGGTAAGAACCCGTCTCTGGCCTAAATACAGTTTCTACTATTGGCATTTTCAGATTCCCAATCTCTTAAATGAGGAATAGAAGGTTCTCTAAAATTTGAGATTTGGTGAGATGCCCTCTTGAAATGAAAGCAAATATACTAGACCCAGGATCAAATCTGGGTTCGGTCACGGGGACAAGAGGTGGACACCCTCTTGATTACACAAAGAGTAGAAACATAGAAACATAGAAGTCTGACGGCAGAAAAAGACCTCCTGGTCCATCTAGTCTGCCCTTATACTATTTTCTGTATTTTATCTTAGGATGGATATATGTTTATCCCAGGCATGTTTAAATTCAGTTACTGTGGATTTGTCTACCACGTCTGCTGGAAGTTTGTTCCAAGGATCTACTACTCTTTCAGTAAAATAATATTTTCTCATGTTGCTTCTGATCTTTCCCCCAAATAAAGTAAATAAATAAATGCAATGGGTACCTTCAGGGGATCACACAGCCTGTCCAATTGATTGAGTTTGTACAATCTGTTAGCAGAGAACATCATTTGGGTGATGATTGGGTAAATGTTTTGGGGAGTTCAAGGGCCACAGTGATTTTGTCAAAATAGACGAGCAAGATTTCCTCCTGAGATATGTGCCGTCGTTTTGCTTCTAACGATGTTGTGCCTACTAAGAACTTAAGCTCCAATTGTCATAGTGCTTTCCTAACTCAAAAGAAGCCACGAGAAGAATCATCAAATATTTTCCTCTTCCTCCTTAGGTCACTAATTCAGAGATAGCAAAAAAAAAAAAAAATGGTTCGGGGGTCACAAGCCTCCCCAATTTTAAGCTATGCCACCAAGTGTTTTCTTTGCAAATCCCGTTACTTATTTGGTAAAACAGCACTAAGCTTAGCACGGCTCAGCATGATGTGTGTCTCAAATCTTCGCAATTCCATCTCTGAATGATCAAAGTCATCACAAAATTAATAAGAGGGAGAGTAAGCTTACAGCTCTAATCTCTTCTTCCCTGCAACTTTCCTTAAGGTTTAGGTTTAGGTTAGGTTTAGGTTTATTGGATTTATATGCCGCCCCTCTCCGCAAACTCGGGGCGGCTCACAACAATAATAAAAAACAGTACAGTACACAATACCAAATCCAATGCCCACCCATCCAGATTCCAATTGAAATTAATAATCTCATAAAAAACAGTATATATAAAAAACAGGCACACAGTCAATCAATCAACAAAACAACATGGGCAAGGGGGAGGTGTTTTAGTTCCCCCATGCCTGACGGCAAAGGTGGGTCTTAAGGAGTTTACGAAAGGCAGGGAGGGTGGGGGCAATCCTAATCTCAGGGGGGAGCTGGTTCCAGAGGGTCGGGGCCCCCACAGAGAAGGCTCTTCCCCTGGGTCCCGCCAGACGACATTGTTTAGTCGACGGGACCCGGAGAAGGCCAACTCTGTGGGACCTAACCGGTCGCTGGGATTCGTGCGGCAGGAGGCGGTCCCGAAGATATTCTGGTCCAGTGCCATGAAGGGCTTTATAGGTCATAACCAACACTTTGAATTGTGACCGGAAACTGATCGGCAGCCAATGCAGACTGCGGAGTGTTGGAGTGATATGGGCATACTTGGAGAAGCCCATAATTGCTCTCGCAGCTGCATTCTGCACGATCTGAAGTTTCCGAACACTTTTCAAAGGTAGCCCCATGTAGAGAGCGTTACAGTAGTCGAGCCTCGAGGTGATGAGGGCATGAGTGACTGTGAGCAATGACTCCCGGTCCAAATAGGGCCGCAACTGGCGCACCAGGCGAACCTGGGCAAACGCCCCCCTCGCCACAGCTGAAAGGTGTTTTTCTAATGTGAGCTGTGGATCGAGGAGGACGCCCAAGTTGCGGACCCTCTCTGAGGGGGTCAATAATTCCCCCCCCAGGGTAATGGACGGACAGATAGAATTGTCCTTGGGAGGCAAGACCCACAGCCACTCCGTCTTGTCTGGGTTGAGTTTGAGTTTGTTGACACCCATCCAGGCCCCAACAGCCTCCAGGCACCGGCACATCACTTCCACTGCTTCGTTGACTGGACATGGGGTGGAGATGTACAACTGGGTATCATCGGCATATTGATGATACCTCACCCCATGCCCTTGGATGATCTCACCCAGCGGTTTCATGTAGATATTAAATAGCAGGGGGGAGAGGACCGACCCCTGAGGCACCCCACAAGGGAGAAACCTCGGGGTCGACCTCTGACCCCCCACTAACACCGACTGCGACCGACCAGAGAGGTAGGAGGAGAACCACTGAAGAACAGTGCCTCCCACTCCCAACCCCTCCAGCCGGCGCAGAAGGATACCATGGTCGATGGTATTGAAAGCCGCTGAGAGGTCAAGGAGCACCAGGACAGAGGACAAGCCCCTGTCCCGGGCCCGCCAGAGATCATCCATCAACGCGACCAAAGCAGTTTCCGTGCTGTAGCCGGGCCTGAATCCAGACTGCTGAGGACCTAGATAATCGGCTTCATCCAAGGACCGCTGGAGTTGAAGTGCCACCACCTTCTCGACAACCTTCCCCATGAAGGGAAGGTTGGAGACTGGACGGTAGTTATTAAGCACGGCTGGGTCCAGGGAAGGCTTCTTGAGGAGGGGGCGCACAACCGCCTCCTTATAAAGTGGCGGAAAGGACCCCCTCCCCAAGGAGGCGTTGACAATCTCCTGGACCCAGCTCCGTGTCACCCCTCGACTGGCCGAAACCAGCCAAGAGGGACACGGATCCAGTAAACAGGTGGCGGAACTCACAGCTCCAATGGCCTTGTCCACTTCATCAGGTGTCACCAAGTCAAACTCCTCCCAGACAGATGGACAAAGACGTTTAGCCCCAGTCACCTCGACTGACTCATTGTCAGTCGACTCTGTTTCACAATTGGAGTCGAGGTCTGCTCGGATCCGGGCGATTTTATCAGCGAAAAACGTGTTAAAATCCTCGGCACTACTCTGCAAGGGCTCCCCAACTCCCCTCTGATTAAGAAGGGAGCGGGTTACCCTAAACAGAGCGGCCGGGCGGGATTCCGCTGATGCAATCAAGGCGGCATGATACGCGCATCTTGCCGCCTTGAGCGCCACTTTGTAAGTCTTAATATGAGCTCTTACAAGTGTTCGATCGGATTCGGACTTACTCTTCCTCCATCGCTTCTCCAGACGTCTCTTCTGGCGCTTCAACACCCGGAGCTCCTCGTTGAACCATGGAGCTCTACGGGGTCTAGTGCCGCGGAGAGGTCGCAACGGCGCAATCCGGTCAAGAGCCTCCCCTGCAGCCTTGTTCCAGGCCTCAGCAAGAGACTCTGCCGAACTGTGGACAAGTGTATCTGGAATAACCCCAAGCGCCATCTGGAAGCCTTCTGGATCCATCAGGCGTCTGGGGCGGAACCTCCTAATTGGTTCCGCCTCCCTGCGGGGAAGGATTGGAGCCAGGAAGTTAAGCCGCAGTAGGAAATGATCTGACCACGACAAAGGCAGCACTTCTAAGCCCCTTAATCTCAGATCATTACTCAGTTGCTCAGAGAGGAATATCATATCGGGTGCATGCCCACCCTCGTGAGTCGGACCCTGAACTACTTGAGTCAGGTCCATGGCTGTCATGGTGGCCATGAACTCCTGTGCCAGTCCAGAGGAACCGCCGAGCGACGGCAGATTGAAGTCCCCCAGGACGATAAGTCCGGGGAACTCCACCGCCAGCCCGGCCACCTCCTCGAGCAGCACAGGCAGGGCTGTTGACACGCAGCTGGGAGGCAGGTACGTGAGTAACAAGCCCACCTGAACCCCTAAGTCCAACTTCACCAGGAGGGACTCGCAACCCGCAACCTCTGGAGCAATGAGCCTACGCAGGCCAAGACTCTCCCTGGCTATAATAGCCACTCCTCCCCCCCTTCCCTGGGGTCGAGGTTGGTGCCATACCCGAAACCCAGCTGGGCAAATTTCAGAGAGAGGAACTCCTCCCTCCGGGCCCAGCCAGGTTTCGGTCACACAAGCCAGGTCGGCCTCCTCATCCAGGATCAGATCCCGGATGAGGAGAGCTTTATTTACCACCGACCTGGCATTGAGTAGCAACAACTTGAGCCCAGGGCCAGAATTACACTCATCACCAGTGCTTTGAGTTAAGCTCATGGAGCCTGAAGAAGGGATCGCTACTAAGCAGCGATTCCTCCTTCCCCTGGAACGGCTAGCTCCATGGCTTCCGCCATACCTGCCTCTCCCCAGCAAGACTGGGATATTTTGACCCTCTGCCACCCCAGAGATAAGTGTCCCCTCCCCTCCTGCCCCTCCAGCGTCAGGTGTGCCAAAAATTCCATTCATGTCATATTCATTCATTCCATACATATTATAATCCCTCCCACCCACTCCATTCCATCTATCACTCCCCTCCCATTCATTTTCATTCACAGTATTCCATTCATTCCAATAATTACTAAAATAGTCCCATTCATTCATGCCATCACTACCATCCTCCCATCCACTTAAAAATCCCCACAATAATTTAATTAAAAAGAGTTAATATAAAACTAATAGTTCATATTATTAAAATATTAATTATTAAAAATATAGATAAATATAAGTAATAAAAATAAATATATAGGTAGAAGATATTTCAACTGGTCAGTTAATTAATCAATTAAGCCAAGTTCATATAGATATCATCCAGTCTAAAAAGGTGAGTCTGAGGGATGTATGATGTTATTAGTAGGACAAACAGTCCTGAGTATAAACTCTGTCCTCTGTCGTCCCAGGTTTTCTCTTTGCCACTGTCGTTGTTATCAGCTTTCTCACCTCCACAACACCCCCGGTCTCTCATGGGTTGCCCCAAATGTCTACCAGTACCTCTGCTGTTATTTGAGAGGTATCTCTGTATCCCCTGGTCTTCAGTTATAGCATCCAGCAGCCACAAGGTTTTCATACTGTCAATTTCAATCTGGCAGTTTCTTTCTCACAATCTCCTTGTTCACTATAATGGCAGACCCTCCTTCTTCCAGGCACTCCAGCACCGAGTACAGTTAAACTCGCACAATTATTGCAGCAAACCCGTAATATGGTTTGTTGCTTTTTAAAACACATCGGGTGCCCTAAGCTTGTTTAGTTTGCAAACTATGGCTTGTTATCTGAGCCCGTTAGATGGTACTTCGGCACCCCGAGCAAACCATGGCTTACCTTGTTGTCTAAATCATAGTTCCCTCTAAGCTGAGCAGTGAGCAATCGCTCACTTAAAAATCATCATCAACTCAGAGTTTTCCAAACCTGCCCAGAAGCCCAGAGGGAAAGAGTGAGAGGGAAGGAGAGAGAGAGGAAGAGAGGAAGAGAGAGAAACAGATAGAAAAAAGAGAGGAAGGAAAAGAGAAAGAAAAAGAATGGGAGTGAGGAAGAGAGAAAGAAAATCAAAATCTAGTTTGAAAGTAGCTCAACTATTTAAGTGGCATTTTGATATTGATAGAGTTGCCCTATTATGAGCTCACTGTTATAGACACACAGTACAGTATTTTATTTTGAAATTCTCTGAGGCAAAAGAGGGTGGGTTTTTTGTTTGTTTGTTTGTTTGTTTATTTATTTATTTAATTTATTTGTTTGTTTATTTATTTTATTTGTTTGTTTGCTTGCTTGCTTGCTTGTTCGTTCGTTCATTCATTCATTCATTCATTCATTCATTCATTCATTCATTCATTTATTTATTTATTATTTCTGTGCCGCCCAGTCCCAAA
Organism: Erythrolamprus reginae; assembly: GCF_031021105.1. Taxonomy (NCBI): domain Eukaryota; kingdom Metazoa; phylum Chordata; class Lepidosauria; order Squamata; family Dipsadidae; genus Erythrolamprus; species Erythrolamprus reginae. The sequence goes on from NC_091957.1 coordinate 50,452,712, forward strand.
GGGACTGCCGCTCAGACACTATACTTTTCTGCCCACCCCCCAAAAAAAATTAGAGGGAACACTGCTCTTAATATCTCCAGTTACAAATTTCTCCCAAAGCAGAGAAGATAAGAAATTGTTGTTGTTCGTATTGTTATTACGGAGTGCGAAATTTTGCCTTAGCAGCCTTCTAACAGCTACCCTCGGGGAAATCCCTCCAGTTTCCATCCAGCACTCCTTAAACCGATTTTTGCTGACCCCGTGGGATTTTCCCTTTGCTTCTCCTCCTTTGAAACCCAATATACGAATAACGAAACTGCTTGAGAGACTTCTCAGAGCCTTGAAAGCAGATTTGAGATTTTAAAGAAAAAAGAGGTGGGCGAAAAAACCAGCCCTGTATACTGACAGAATAGCAACATAGAAACATAGAAGATTGACAGCCCACAAGATCATATGCTGCAACATCCTACCGGTCAATGACTACTTCAGCTTCAACCGCAACAACACAAGAGCACGCAACAGATTCAAACTTAATACGAACTGCTCCAAACTTGACTGTAAACAATATGATTTCAACAATTGAGTTATTGAAGCGTGGAACTCATTACCGGACTCAATTGTGTCAACCCCTAACCCCCAACATTTCTCCCTTAGACTCTCCACGATTGACCTCTCCAGGTTCCTAAGAGGCCAGTAAGGGGCGTACATAAGTGCACTGGTGTGCCTTTCGTCCCCTGTCCAATTGTCTTTCCTTTCTTTCACCTATCATATATATTCTCTTCCTTTCATATATCCTCTCCTCTAAGTTCACTTTCACCCTTATATATATTACCACATGTCTTTTTTTCTTCCTATGTATTTGTGTATTGGATAAATAAATAAATAGATAGATAAATAAATAAATAAATAAATAAATAAATAAATAAATAAATAAATAAATGCATACATACATACATACATACATACATACATACATACATACATACATAAATAATAGTCTGTCCTTATACTATTTCCTGTGTTTTATCTTAGGATGGATATAGGTTTATCCCAGGCATGTTTACTATGGATTTACCAACCACGTCTGTTTGTTCCAAGCATCTACAGTACTACTCTTTCAGTAAAATAATATTTTCTCACATTGCTTCTGATCTTTCCCTCAACTAACCTCACATTGTGCACCCTTGTTCTTGGGTTCACTTTCTTATTAAAAACACTTCCCTCCTGAACCTCATTTAACCCTTTAACATATTTAAATGTTTCAATCACGTTCCCCCTTTCCCTTCTGTCCTCCAGACTATACAGATTGAGTTCATGAAGTCTTTCCTGAGAAGTTTTATACTTAAGACCTTCCACCATTTTTGCAGCACAACTTTGGACCCGTTCAATTTGATCAATATCTTTTTGTAGGTGAGGTCTACAATAGGCAGAATAGTCTGTGTTCCTGCCAGGCTGGAGAATTTTAAAAAAATAAAATAAAGATAGATATGTTGAACATTTTTCACTGTCTCACATGCAAGGAAAAATAATCTGCCTGCAGGTTCGTATTAAGTCTGATGGCAGTAAACCAGCTAGCTCAAAAATCAGTTTAGACTAACCATGCTGGAGAACACAAGTCATTAGAAGAATAAGTGTGGATTATGTTCTCTACAGTCTTATTTCTGAGGATAGACTTATTTCAGGTGTAAGGTAACCAAGAATTTTTTTCCCGCAGGCAAAATAAACACAGACATAGAATTCCTTAATAGTTCTAACTGATTCTAGAAGAACAATCCAACTTTTAAAATCTTGGTGTTCAGGTTAAGAGTCACTGTGGAGCTGGCAAAAATACCCCCCCCCCCCCCAGATAAATAAAAGGATGGGTTGGGGAAAACTAAGAAAGAAGATGCAACTAATTTATTAGGGCCATCATTTTCCCCAAACAACAGGGTTTTTAGATAATGGCAACATGCGGCGACACGCAGCTACTCGCAAGCTGTTAACCTTAACACTTGACTGCAAGTTGCCAAAAATCTCAGCATAGTTTCTGGCTTTCTTCCTGAAAAAACTTGAAAGCTCTTGTGACAGGAGAAAGAGAGAGAGAGAGAAGAGATGACGAGTCAACATTTCAGGAGTGCTTTGCATGCAGATAAAATAATTAAGCTTCTGAAAGATGACCTGACCCAGTTGTAGGAGTCCAATAGACGGAGATCCACAAATCAAGGGGCTCAGAAATCGGATGGAATTATTTGAAGGCATACTTAATTAGGCCTTATGGATCAGCTTTGGAATTCTTGCAGGCTGAATGGACAACCTTTTAGAGAAGAAAGGGCAGCCAGTAAAGCTTTGATCGACGAGGTGGTGGGGAAATAGCAAACAGAATTTTCACAATTGATTGTTTCATCACCTGTGCTTAAACTGGATACGGGTAGCCCTCAACATGTTCAAAATGGAGCCCACAATTTCAGCTCTTAGAGCAATAGCATTTAGACTTATATACCACTTCATAGTGCTTTATTTATTTATTTATTTATTTATTTATTCATTCATTCATTCATTCATTCATTCATTTATTCATTCATTCATTCATTCAATTTTTATGCCGCCCTTCTCCTTAGACTCAGGGCGGCTTACAACATGTTAGCAATAGCACTTTTTTAACAGAGCTAGGCTATTGCCCCCACAATCCGGGTCCTCATTTTACCCACCTCGGAAGGATGGAAGGCTGAGTCAACCTTGAGCCGTTGATGAGATTTGAACTGCTGACCTTCAGATCTACAAGTCAGCTTCAGTGGCCTGCAGTACAGCACTCTACCTGCTGACCCACCCCGGCTCATTTTATAGCCCTCTCTAAGCAGTTTACAGAATCTGGACCAGGGAGATAACAGTGTTCCAATAATTGAGGGGCTGCCACAGAGAGGAGGGATTCAGGCTCTTTTCCAAAGGTCCAGAAGTCCAGACGAGGAATAATGGATGGAAGCTGACCAAAGAGAGATTCAACCTGGAAATAAAGAGGGACTTTCTGATGGTGAGAGCGATCAACCAGTGGAAGAGCTTGCCTGTGGAGGTTGTGAACGCTCCAACCCTTGAGACTTTCAAGGGGAGACTGGACTGTCCGAAATGGTGTAGGGCGGTGATGGCAAACCTATGGCATGGGTGCCACAGGCGGCACATGGTGCCATATCTGATGGCTCACAAGCTGTTGCCCTAGCTCAGCTCCAATGTGCATGTGCACGCCAGCCAGCTGATTTTCAGTTCACACGGAGGCTCTGGGAGGGTGTTTTCAGCTTCCAGAGAGCCTCCAGAGAGATGGGTAGTGTGTTTTCGCCCTCCCCGGGCTCCAGGGAAGCCTTTGGAGCATGGGGAGGATGAAAAACAGGCCTACCAGGCCCACCAGGAGGTTGGACTAGAAGACCTCCAAGGTCAGTTCCAACTTCTATTCTATTCTATTCTATTCTATTCCATCCCATCCCATCCCATCCCATCCTATAAAAGTTAACAGTAAGAAGTTGCCATGTATGATGGAATGCTATTTTTTCCCCCTCAACTTCCAACTGACTACCACTACTTTCATTTCTTCCCATTCCATTTTGGGGTAAAGCTTCTGAAGTATGGGGTGGGGGCTTATGGATATTTTGAGAAATGGTCTGTTTTATTCCTTTCTACCAAAAATAAAAATAAACCTGTGTTTTTGTTTTCTTTCATTCCTCCCCCACCCTTCCCGCCTCCCTCCCTAGGGTATTTAACAATATTTTCCATCCCTAAGTCTTCAGGGTCTCTCAAGAGATTAATTAAAAACCAAAATAGGGATTGCTTTTCATGACAACAAATAATATTCTGATAATGCTTTCTAATAATGAAGTTGTTTCAAGGGAAATTAGAGCTCATATCCCCCCCACACACTATGCGTCTGACAATTCAAGCCAAGGTGATGTCGCACGATTGGACTTCAGCACTTTGGGATCAAAAGCAGTGGAAGGTAGAAGACAAGGAAAAAGTAAATGTCAAATTGCTATCTATGCTGCGAAAAGAGGCAAGGCAAGGACCGAACAGATAGATATGAGAGTCGCCCAGAAAGGAATGCACCACATTTTGTTTGGTGTTAAGCATCAAACTTCTCAGGAAAGACTTCATGAACTCAATCTGTATAGTCTGGAGGACAGAAGGGAAAGGGGGGACATGATTGAAAGATTTAAATGTGTTTAAGGGTTAAATAAGGTTCAGGAGGGAAGTATTTTTAATAGGAAAGTGAACCCAAGAACAAGCGGGGGACAATCTGAGGTGAGTTGGGGGAAAGATCAGAAGCAACATGAGAAAATATGATTTGACTGAAATAGTAGTAGATGCTTGGAACAAACTTCTAGCAGACGTGGTTGGTAAATTCACAGTAACTGAATTTAAACATATGCCTGGGATAAACATAGATCCATCCTAAGATAAAATACAGGAAATAGTATGAGGGCAGACTAGATGGACCAGGAGGTCTTTTTCTGCTGTCAATCTTCTATGTTTCTATGTTTCTAACAACAACAAACTGAACATCTAGTCACAGCCCTGGAGAAGAGGAATATATTGTGTGACTCTTGAAATCCATTTCCGAAGGCAGATCCAGCTCGTTGTCCTTTCAAATGAGTTTCAGAGAATGAAATATCCACATTAGGAGCCCTGCTTCTATAATTCCAAGGAGGAACATTTTTCAATTTTGCAAGGCTACGCAGCGCGCCATTTTCCGCATCAATTTTGCATTAAGAGATGTAAAAATACACCCTTGCCACCGTGCCAATATTTCAGAGGAATGCCATGTCAAACACCTTGCTAAAATCCAGAGACAAATTATTTCCTTCCCTTTCTATAACGCACTCGTCAATCAACAGGGAGACACCTGGATCACTCTAAGCAGGAAAGAGTAACCTTCTATGGGGGCATCACCCTAACTCATGTTAAATAAGAGCACCTACCACCTACTCTGTGTAAGACTGTATTTTTTTCTTTGACAAGGGCACACAAGCAGCTCTCCAAATAGGAGAACTCTGGCAGGTGAAAACTGCTTGTAAATTGACGATTCAAAACGAAAAACTACACGCAAAACCCATGTAACCGCAGAAGGGCCCCTCTTGCCACAGATAATCAGTGCAGGAATGTGTCAGGAGATAAATGTGACCTCATCTTCCAATGCGCGAAGCTTAATTAAGTCAGCTGTTAAAAATTTGCAAGGCAACTTTGCCCACACTGGCCAATTTGCACGTAACATTAACAACATTGCACATAGCTTGGGACCCAGGAGTGCATCTTGCTGCCACTCGCCACCTGCAGCTTCTATAAATGTTTGTGTTTAAACAAAAACTCAACAAAAGACAGATCAGCTGGGCAGTTAATCAAGGAAGGCACCTTTCATCTCGGCGATGTCAATTAAATTAATGATCACAGTACTGTGGCTGTCTCTTTTGAGAAACTTGATATGAATTTGCTGTCTAGGACGCACAACTAATAATAAATTTGCAAGAACAAACCCAGAGGGAATATTTTATCTACTCTCTTTGCTAGAAGAGGACCTTCGCTGCTGAGAACCGGTCTTAAACTGATTTTCCTCAACCCTTCCCCTGGCTAATCCTTGACGTATGACCCAGGGGTGGGGTGGGTGAGCATCTCAATGTTTCGATTGCAAACACTTGCTCTGTGTGCACATGTGCACCCAACCCTTCTCAGATTTTCACTTCTGCGCATGCTTAGACTGGTTTGGTTCTGCAACCCAACAAAACATCAGAACTGCAGGAAAAAAAATTGCTGCCAACCTGCCTTCCATTGGGGACCTGCATACTGCACGAGTCAAAAAGAGGGCTGTGAAAATATTTACTGACCCCCTCGCATCCTGGACATAAACCATTTCAACTCCTACCCTCAAAACGTCGCTATAGAGCACTGCACACCAAGAAAACTAGACACAAGAACAGGTTTTTTTTCCCCCAAAACCACCATCATTCTGTTAAACAAATAATTTCCTCAACACTGTCAAACTATTTACTAAGGCTGCATTACTATTAGTCTTCTCATCGTTCTTATTATTCCTCCCACTTATGACTGTATGACTGTAACTGGTTGCTTGCATCCTTAAGATTTATATTAATATTGATTGTTTCCTGATTGCTTATTTGACCCCCTAGGACAATCATTAAGTCTTGTACCTCAGGATTCTTGACAAATGTAGCTTTTCTTTTATGTACACTGAGAGCATCTGCACCAAAGACAAATTCCTTGTGTGTCCAATCACACTTGGACAATAAAGAATTCTATTCTATTCTATTCCATTCCATTAATTCTATCCTATCCTATCCTATCCTATCCTACTCTATTAATTTAATTCTGTTCTGTCCTGTCCTGTCCTGTCCTGTCCTATTCTATTAATTCAATTCCATTCCATTCCATTCTATTCTATTCTATTAATTCTATCCTATCCTATCTTACTGTATTAATTCAATTCTGTTCTGTTCTGTCCTGTCCTATCCTATTAATTCCATTCCATTCCATTCTATTCTATTCTATTCTATTCTATAAGGTGGTTTCAGGCCGAAACACAGCTGAGGAGCTGCTTCGGATGCAAATAAGCCCCAAATAGTTCCATAGTAGTCTCCCTTCCTTTTCATTATCAGCAAAATATGTTACATATAAGTTTCCCCCTTCCAGGCAAAATTTAGTTCATTTTCCTTCTTCAGTCTGCCTAGAAAGAAGCAACATGCTAAAATATTTGATTCCTTTCCTCCATTTATATTTAGAACCTGGGCCATCCTTCTCCAATTCCCCACGCTGAAGCACCGTGGCAGGTTCTTCCACAGCGCAACCACACCAGAGAGAAGATGCTTCTCAGTGTGGCTCACATACACCCACCCACACATGCCTCAAAATAACCACAACAGCAAGCCAAAAGATGGCTTGCGTAAAGGAATTCTGCTCCATCCACCTCAGGAACCCGATGCCACATCCTATCAGCATGAAAGTTCCTGAGGAACCTAAGATGTATATTTTAGGAGTTTGAACCCCTCTAAAATTCTCTTTCATCAGACCTCGATATAGCTGAGGTTTCGTTCCATCCTCTTTTGCATTCTTCTCTTGGTGCCCCTATATGTCTCCTGTTTTGTTCTTGTTGTGGTCCTCTTTCAAACCTGAATGTGATGCCTTCAACATACAACCAAAATAGAGCCTAAAATGTTTGTTACTAAGCGAGACCACTGCGAAGTGACTTTTGCAAAATTCACACGGACCCTGGGGTATGAGTATAACCACCATAAATATCAGTCAGTTGACAAGTGTCCAAATTTTGATCACGTGATCACAAGGATGCTACCACAGTCGTAAATATGAAAAAGAGTCATAAGTCCTTTTTTTTTCAGTGCCATTCTAACTTCAAACAGTCATTAAATAAAATAGGGTAACACAGTTGGAAGGGACCTTGGAGGTCTTCTAGTCCAACCCCCTGCTTAGGCAAGAAACTCTACACCACTTCAGACAGATGGTTATCCAACTTCTTCTTAAAAGCTTCTAAAAGGTATTGGAGTATTCACAACTTCTGGAGGCAACTTGTTCCACTGATTAATTTTTCTAACTGTCAGGAAATTTCTCCTTAGTTCTAAGTTACCTCTCTTCATATTCAGTTTCCACCCATTGCTTCTTATTCCACTCTCAGATGGTTTGGAAAATAGCCTGACTCCAGTGAAGGGCTGCAAAAAGTTTTTACTACCACACCATGGGTGTGCCTTGTTTTGTGGCTGTGGCTTTCTGGCCATGTGACCATGTAGGAGTGACTTGATGATCATGTGACCGGGGAGTGGCTTAAAGGTGGCCAATTTGACGTCACTCAAGTCAAGGGTTTGAGTTAGGGTGCCTGGCCTCTCCTTGCCTCAAAGAGGTACAATTTTCCTTACTATTACTGAACATAGAAACATAGAAGTCTGACGGCAGAAAAAGACCTCATGGTCCATCTAGTCTGCCCTTATACTATTTTCTGTATTTTATCTTAGGATGGATCTATGTTTATCCCAGGCAGGTTTAAATTCAGTTACTGTGGATTTATCTACCACGTCTGCTGGAAGTTTGTTCCAAGGATCTACTACTCTTTCAGTAAAATAATATTTTCTCATGTTGCTTTTGATCTTTCCCCCAACTAACTTCAGATTGTGTCCCCTTCTGAAGTTAGTTGGGGGGGGGGATATACTATTTGATTCTATGTATATATGCCATGTGTGTACATACATATTATACCCAGGCACACAAAAATATACATTATCTACTATATAAAGTTTATGTACACACACGCATGCAGAGCTCATACACATTCAACTAAATTTACTGTGATAGGGAAAATATACCCAGAGCTCAGAAGGGAAGGGGAAAAAAATTAAAATTTTCTATCAGTTCTGCATACCTGACCGTACCTGTAGGAGCCCATCCCTGCCTGACTCCCTCTTCTTTGTGGCAACCCCTGAGATATTGGAACACTGCTATCATGTCTGGTCCTTCTTTTCATTAAATTAGACATACCAAGTTCCTGCAATTGTTCTTCAAATGTTTTAGCTTCCGGTCCCCTAAATCCTCTTTGTTTATTTTTATTTTTATTTATTTTTATTTTATTATTTAGATTTGTATGCCGCCCCTCTCCGCAGACTCGGGGCGGCTCACAACAGAACAAAACAATTCATGACAAATCTAAATTATAGTTTAAAATATTTTAAAAACCCCATTTACTAAACAAACATACATATAAACATACCATACATAAATTGTATATGCCCGGGGGAGATGTCTCAGTTCCCCCATTCCTGACAACAAAGGTAGGTTTTAAGGAGCTTACGAAAGGCCAGGAGAGTAGGGGCAGTTCTAATCTCTGGGGGGAGTTGGTTCCAGAGGGCCGGGGCTGCCACAGAGAAGGCTCTTCCCCTGGGACTCGCCAAACAACATTGTTTAGTTGACGGGACCCGGAGAAGGCCCACTCTGTGGGACCAAATCGGTCGCTGGGATTCGTGCGGCAGAAGGCGGTCTCGGAGATATTCTGGTCCAATGCCATGAAGGGCTTTAAAGGTCATAACCAACACTTTGAATTGTGACCGGAAATTGATCGGCAACCAATGCAGACTGCGGAGTGTTGATGTAACATGGGCATATTTAGGTAAGCCCATGACTGCTCTCGCAGCTGCATTCTGCACGATCTGAAGTTTTCGAACACTTTTCAAAGGTAGCCCCATGTAGAGAGCATTACAGTAGTCGAACCTCGAGGTGTTGCTCTTCTCTGCACTCTTTCTAAAGTCTCCACATCCTTTCTGCATCGTGGTAACCAAAGAAGTGTGATTGGCAGCACACAGAAAATAATGCATCTCCATAGAATTGGTCCCTGCTGCCCCCCAAGGTTGGAGGCTACTCCTGTACAGCGTCAAACCCTGACACAAAATTAGAGAGCGCAAAAACTTGTTCTTTCAGCCCCATTTTTTCTTCTTCTTTCCTTCAATGACTTAAGATTCCAGAGCTGATCAAAAGTACTCAGCTGTTCCTGCCTGATACTGCCATCCTACTTAAAGCCTGCCACAATTTGTTCGGAGGGAGAAAAAAAATGAACTCCTTTGGCTTGACAGTGACTCAAAATCCTGACAGGGATCCAATACCCTGAAATGACAGCATTTTCAAAACTTCGCTAATCTCCTCCCCCCCCAAAAAAGTCATATGGCACCACCTGCCATCCTGTTCTCAAAATCACTAAGTCTAAAACCTTTCCCCCCCCCCCCAATTATTTCCTTCAAAAAAGTTGGTAATACAATAAATTCTGGAAACCCTGCCCGTTGCAAGATGAATTACACCCAGGGAGGTGAAAAGAAGGGCATATCCAAATAGGAGTTTCTGGCAAATGGGTCCTTTAATGTGAAACTGTAATTGAAAGGATAAGGGGGGGGGAGAGAGAGAGGGGGAAAAATTGCCCCTGAGGATTATACAAACATATTGTCTGTTCCAGCATCTGATCTCCAGAAGGAGAACATGATTTCAGTCGCTGTTCATTATTATCACTATGTGTCAAGCCGCAACAGACTGAGCATTCCACTTTTTTAAATCTTAATTCCTCTAGTTTATATGAAAAATATATATATATCAGACATTCGGTGGCCTGTTGTCTAAACAATGTCGGTTGGCGGGCCCCAGGGGAAGAGCCTTCTCTGTGGCGGCCCCGACTCTCTGGAACCAACTCCCCCCCGGAGATTAGAACTGCCCCTACTCTCCCTGCCTTCCGTAAAGTTCTTAAAACCCACCTTTGCTGTCAGGCATGGGGGAACTGAAACATCTCCCCCGGGCATGTATAATTTATGTATGGTATGCTTGTGTGTGTGTTTGTTAGTCTATTGGGGTTCTCTTTTAAACTTTTTTTTAAATATTTAAATTTATATTAGATTTGTTACGATTTGTTTATGCCTTGTTGTGAGCCGCCCCGAGTCCGCGGAGAGGGGCGGCATACAAATCTAATAAATAAATAAATAAATATAAATAAATAAATAAATAAATAAATAAATAAATAAATAAATAAATAAATAAATAAATAAATAAATAAATAAATAAATAAATAAATAAATAAACAAACAAACAAACAAACAAACAAACAAACAAACAAACAAATAATCGGAGCTCGAGATGTAGCAGTACTGGGTTCCTACCAGGACGGTAAAGGACGCCCCACCGGTGAGAAAAGTTGAGCTGTGCGCACAGCTTCGGGTGTCTTCCGTGCATGGGTGCACATCCCAGTGTGTTCTTGCACAGGAAGAAAAACCTCACAAGGGGACGCGCATGAAATTTTGGTGATTTTTTTTGCTTCTGCGCATGCACAGGAAGCAAAATCTCACAAGGGGACGCACAAAATCTCACAAGGGGATGCACATGTGCAGAAGTAAAAAAAAAATCACCAAAATCTCATTTGTGCATGCATTTCCTCATGAGTTTTGGCTTCTGCACATGTCCCGGAAGCCAAATCTTGTGTGAGGAGAGATTTTGGCCATTTTCACTGGATTTTTGCTTCTCAGCATGCGCAGAAGCAAAAATATTGGCGAAAATCAACAAAATCTCACGCACCCGTCCTCGTGCAAGATTTGGCTTTCAGCGCATGCACAGAAATCAAATCTTGTGCAAATGCATGCACACTCGCCTGCCAGATGCATGCACACTCGCCTGCCAGATGCGCGTCCTCTTGTGCTACCAGGAGCGTTCCGGTAGCACTGGCTAAGGGGAACCCCTGCCTGATCCAAACCCTTAATGTTGGTTTGTAAGAATCAAGGTCGCCATGACTTATTTAATAATTTTAGCAAACCATACAGAATTCATTTTCCTTTAATTTACTGCCATTGAAACGGCCGTTCGTTGCTGGTGATGATGGACTTCTGCATATACAGTGATCCCTCTATTATCGCGAGGGTTCTGTTCCAAGACCCCTCGCGATAATCGATTTTTCGCGATGTAGGGTTGTGGAAGTAAAAACACCATCTGCGCATGCGTGCCCTTTTTTTCTATGGCCGCGCATGCATAGATGGTGGAGTTTGCGTTCCCCGCCGCCCACGCAAAGGGGAAACCCCGATTCGGCTCCTCGCTGCTGCTGCGCTACCGAGCAGATCAGCTGCTGGGCGGCCGAAGGAACCTTCCCTGGGTCTTCCCGGCCGCCCACGCAAAGGGGAAACCCCGGCTCCTCGCTGATGCCCGCCGCTCGCCCGCCCGCCAGCAAGAGGGGGAAGACCCAGGGAAGGTTCCTTCGGCTGCCCAGCAGCTGATCTGCTCGGCGCAGCAGCAGCGAGCAGACGAAGATCGGGGTTTCCCAGCTGCCCACGCAAAGGGGAAACCCCGGCTCCTCGCTGATGCCCCCGCTCGCCCGCCCGCCGCCCGCCGCCCGCCAACAAGAGGGGGAGAGATAGAGAAAGAGAGAGAAGGAAAGAAAGAGATGAGAGAGGGAGGAAGAGAGTGTGAGAGAGGAAGAAGCAAGATAGAGAAAGAGAGAGAGAAAGAAAGATGAGAAAGGAAGGAAGACAGTGACGTCATCGGGTGGAAAAATCGCGATATAGCGTTTCGCGAAGATCGAGATCGCGAAACTCGAGGGATCACTGTACAGGCAATCCAAGACTTATAACAGTTCATTTAGTGACTGAAGCAAAAAGTTTCCTCAACCTTTTTAGGGATCCGCCCTTAAGGCACGCATCCCTTAGAAAATTTAGATCAAATGTTTTCACCAAGTTTGGTTTGGCTCTATTTACGCTGGTTTCAGAATTTATTTTGCTATTGTCAGAAATGGTGTAGGGTCTCCTGCTTGGGCAGGGGGTTGGACTAGATGACCTACAAGGTCTCTTCCAACTCTGTTAATCTGTTGTTGTTGTTGTTTTAATCTGTTTGTCTGCTTTTAAACAGTTTTATGAGCAAAAAAAAATATTACCTATAACCAAAGAGAAACTTGGCATACAGATGAAGAATCAAGCTCCTGAGCTAAGGAATGCGTATGCATCTCATTTTCTGGAATGTGATATGAATTAGAATTAGAATTCTTCATTGGCCAAGTGTGATTAGACACACAAGGAATTTGGTGCATAAGCTCTCATACATCATACATACAACATCAGTGATAGATCATGATGCGTGTGTATTTGTATGTGTATGTGTTTATTTATCTATCAATCTATTTGTCTGTCTGTCTATCGATCTATCGTCGATCTATTGATCTATCAATCTATTGATCTCTCTATTTCTATTGATCTATCTATCTCTATTCTATCTCTATTCTCTCTCTCTCTCTCTCTCTCTCTCTCTCTCTCTCTCTCTCTATCTATCTATCTATCTATCATCACTATCTATCTATCTATCTATCTATCTATCATCTCTATCTATCTATCTATCTATCTATCTATCATCTCTATCTATCTATCTATCTATCTATCTCTATCTATCCATCCATCCATCTATCTATATTTCTATCTATATTTCTATCTATATTTCTATCTATATTTCTATTTATATATCTATCACCCACCCACCCTAGAAATAGATAGATAGATGGAAGTTAGATAGGTAGGTAGGTGGGTGGGTGGGTGGATGGATGGATAAATAGACAGACAGACAGACAGGTGGAGAGATGGATGGTTGAATAGATAAACCGACCTGCACACTAAATATGTAGGTTAAAAAGAGGGAGATCTTTTTCATTTGCAGTTCATTTGCAGTGTTATGTCATGTTCAGTTGGCGCCTTGATGAGTTTCATCCCATTTTCACACAAATCCATTTCTTCTTTTTTTTTAAGGAGACACAAACATCCGTAATACCTCCTGACTGCATTTAAAAACGCATTCCCTTTACAACATGGGCCCCATAGGCTCTTTGGTCTAAATCGAAACCCCCACACGCCCGAGCCAAGAGTTGCCCTGCAAAATCGGGAGAAGCCTGAAATCCACAGGGCAGCTGCTGGCTGAGCTGCACATTAATCAGGCAGATAAGGGATCAGATTACTTTGTGTCACAAGCCACAATGGACTAATTCCTCAAGCATTTCGATTCATGGCTCTTTCTTACGGTGCCCTGGCTTGGAAGCATTTGTCACCCAAGTGGTGAAAGAAAAGTTTAAGAACGGATACGACGGCGCTCATGGCAGCGAAGGCTTTGCAACCATGACGGGCAATCCCAAGAGGGTCAGCCTTGAAGCTGGCCTGGCCGAAGCCACCTTGGAGCTTCAGTGTTGCCACATCAAAGCTGAAGAAGAGGGAGGGGAAGGGATTGGAGAGAGCTGAGGTTGTATAGTCACAATAAAATGATGATGATGATGATGATGATGATGATGATAATAATAATAATAATAATAATAATAATAATAATAATTTATTGGATTTGTATGCCACCCCTCTCTGCAGACTCCGCAGACTTTATCATAGCAACGTAGAAGCATAAAAAGCAATTGCTGCCAACCTGCCTTCCATTGAGGACCTGTATACTGCACGAGTCAAAAAGAGGGCAGGGAAAGTATTTACTGACCCCTCACATCCTGGACACAAATCGTTTCAACTCCTACCCTCAAAACGTCACTACAGAGCACTGCACACCAAGACAACTAGACACAAGAACAGTTTTTTTCCGAATGCCATCACTCTACTAAAGAAATAATCCTCTCAACACTGTCAGACTTTCTACTAAATCTGCACTTCTATTCTACTAGTTTTTCTCATCATTCCTATCACCCATTTTCTCCCATGTTGACTGTATGACTGTAACTTGTTGCTTATATCGTAAGATTTTTATTAATATTGCTTCTTCATTGCTTATTTGACCCCTATGACCATCATTAAGTGTCGTACCACATGATTCTTGACAAATGTATATTTTATTTTATGTACGCTGAGAGCATAGGCTCTCTGGAAGCCAAAAACGCCCTCCCAGGGCCTCTGTGTGAGCCAAAAATCAGCTGGCCAACACACACATGCATATTACAGCTGAGCTAGGGCAACAAGTCATGTGCCAGCAGATATGGCTCCACGTACCACCTGTGGCACCCATGCCATAGGTTCGACATCACTGCCATATACTATATCCTGTATTTTATCTTAGGATGGATATATGTTTATCCCAGACATGTTCAAATCCAGTTACTGTGAATATACTAACCACGTCTGCTAGAGGTTTGTTCCAAGCATCTGCTTCTCTTTCAGTAAAATAATATTTTCTCACGTTGCTTCTGATCTTTTCCCCAACTAACCTCAGATTCTGTCCCCTTATTCTTGGGTTCACTTTCCTATTAAAAACACTTCCCTCCTGAACCTTATTTAACCCTTTTAGCATATTTAACTGTTTCAATCATGTCCCCCCTTTCCCTTCTGTCCTTCAGACTATACAGATTGGGTTCATGAAGTCTTTCCTGATAAGTTTTATGCTTAAGACCTTCCACCATTTTTGTAGCCTGTCTTTGGACCCGAGGGAACCAAATGTCTTTGCTCTCACACCTGACCAGAGGAAGGAGGCATGATGTCATCAGGTTAGAGTGATGTCACCAGACCAAGAGTGAAGTCATCCAGGGAAGGCCTGCTGGCTTCGTAACCATCAATAGCAAGCTGCGCAGGACCTCAAACCCATGTGATCCTGTGCATCAATCTACCATCTTTCCAATCAGCCTCCATGTTTCTGGTGTCTTTCTCCCAGCTTGGAACTGAACCCAGATGGATAGTTCTTCCAACAGTCCCAATTGTTACAATCTACTAGCGCTGCAACCTAGGCACTCTGAGAATTTGTATCAGATAAAGTAAATGGAAGACAGATGAATCAGCACCTTTCCCGCAGACGCTGTGATGCCTCCAGGCATTTAAACTGTGGTTAAGATGGCAAGATCCATCACCATCCCGTGGGATCTTGGATTGACCTTGCAAAATTGTCATCTTTGAAAAATGAGACTGGGCATTTTGAAGACCATCATCGATGGGGTGGTCACTCACCCAAACACCCATCTGTAAGGTGTCGTTTAAGTTCTTCTACTTTTCACACAAATCCACCCCAGTGAAGGGCTGCAAATATTTTTACTACAACTCTGTAGGTGTGGCTTATTTTGTGGGTGTGGTTTGCCAGCCGTGTGACCAGGTGGGAGTGGCTTGACAATCAGGTGACCAGGGGTGGCTTAAAGGTCATTTGACTGGCTTAAAAATGGCCAACTTGACGTCATTCACGTCAAGGGTTAGGGTTAGGGTGCCTGGCCTCTCCTCACCTCCAAGAGATACAATTTCCCTATCTATTTACTATTACTGAACATGAGTAATTATGTTACATATTACTATGAGCCGGGGTGGCTCAGCAGGTAGAGTGCTGTACTGCAGGCCACTGAAGCTGACTATAGATCTGCAGGTCAGTGGTTCAAATCTCATCACCGGCTCAAGGTTGACTCAGCCTTCCATCCTTCCAAGGTGGGTAAAGTGAGGACCCGGATTGTGGGGACAATATGCTGGCTCTGTTAAAAAGAGCTATTGCTAATATGTTGTAAGCCACCCTGAGTCTAAGGAAAAGGGCAGCATAAATATTGAAAGAATGAATAAGTAAATAAATAAAACAAACATCCAAAATATACTATTTAATTCTATGTATATATGCCATCTGTGTACATACATATTACACACAGGCATATTATCTACTATATAAACTCTTCTAAAATCATACACATTTAACCTCATTTACTGTGATAGAAAAAACATACCCAGAGCTCAGAAGGGAAAAAAAGGAAAAAAATCTAATTTTCTACTGGTTCTGCGTGCCTGACCAAAATTTTTTTACCGGTTCTGTGTACCTGACCATATCCATACGAGCCCATCATTGATCCACCCTCCAAATAAAGTGGATTTTATCTTCAACGTCACCCTTCTTCTCATTAACTCACATCATTGGCAGTGAGTTCTATGTATTGTATTGTATTGGCAGTTCTGTGTTAGCAAATACTTCAGAAGAAAAGGACTTAGGGGTAGTGATTTCTCACAGTCTCAAAATGGGTGAACAGTGCAGTCAGGCGGTAGGGAAAGCAAGTAGGATGCTTGGCTGCATAGCTAGAGGTATAACAAGCAGGAAGAGGGAGATTGTGATACCCTTATATAGAGCGCTGGTGAGACCCCATTTGGAGTACTGTGTTCAGTTCTGGAGACCTCACCTACAAAAAGATATTGACAAAATTGAACGGGTCCAAAGACGGGCTACAAGAATGGTGGAAGGTCTTACGCATAAAACGTATCAGGAAAGACTTAACGAACTCCATCTGTATAGTCTGGAGGACAGAAGGAAAAGGGAGGACATGACCGAAACATTTAAATATATTAAAGGGTTAAATAAGGTCCAGGAGGGAAGTGTTTTTAATAGGAAAGTGAACAGAAGAACAAGGGGACACAATCTGAAGTTAGTTGGGGGAAAGATCAAAAGCAACATGAGAAAATATTATTTTACTGAAAGAGTAGTAGATCCTTGGAACAAACTTCCAGCAGACGTGGTAGATAAATCCACAGTAACTGAATTTAAACATGCCTGGGATAAACATATATCCATCCTAAGATAAAATACAGAAAATAGTATAAGGGCAGACTAGATGGACCATGAGGTCTTTTTCTGCCATCAGACTTCTATGTTTCTATTGGCCAACTCCAGCTCTAGAAAAATTACTAGCCCAAATTCAAAGGGAATCTCAGGAAGAGAATCCAACCAGCCAGCGAAATTAAAAAGAAGGAATGTAAGGAGGAAAGGAAGGGGGGAAAATAAGCAAGTTAACATTGAAGCTTTTTTTTTTCAGCTCACAGGAAGCACAAATTAGATACTTGCACAGATGGGAAAGAGTTCACAGGTTGGTGTGTTTATTTTGATGTTTCCCTGCCTTAACTCAAAAGCTGGAGGTGAACAACAGCAGTTGTGTATGAGCCAGCCACCTGCAGCCAAAAGATTTAGCTAATTGTGATGTTAATAGGGAGGGCTAAAATATATTAACTAAATACAAAGTTCTCTCTATTTTCTCCTGTCACCATTTGTTTTTTTTTCATCATCATTGCTTTGGCTCTTACATCCCCACTTCCTTGCCCTTAGAAACACACATATCTTATTGTAACACTAAAAATAACAAGCACCGGGTTGTACATTTGACCAGAATAGCACCGGATAATCGGTTGAAGATTCATAACAACTTCCTCCTACACCACCATCTGGGCATTTTATAGTCCCCAAGCCACATCCGGACTTCGGCTTTCCCTGTTCGGCCCCGTAGGGTCAACTGGAAATTAGAAATCAAATGTAAATTACTGTACATCAAGCATTGCTTTTGTTTTGAAGCCTTCTTCTTCTTCTTCTTCTTCTTCTTCTTCTTCTTCTTCTTCTTCTTCTTCTTCTTCTTCTTCTTCTTCTTCCTCCTCCTCCTCCTCTTCTTCTTCTTCTTCTTCTTCTTTCTTCCTTCTTCTTCTTCCTTCTTCTTCTTCTTCTTCTTCTTCTTCCTTCTTCTTCTTCTTCCTCCTCCTCCTCCCATTCCTCCTCCTCCTCTTCTTCTTCCTTCTCCTCCTCCCCCTTCTTCTTCTTCTTCTTCTTCTTCTTCTTCTTCTTCTTCTTCTTCCTTCTTCTTCTTCTTCTTCTTCTTCTTCTTCTTCCTCTTCTTCTTCTTCTTCTTCTTTCTTCCTTCTTCTTCTTCCTTCTTCTTCTTCTTCTTCTTCTTCCTTCTTCTTCTTCTTCCTCCTCCTCCTCCCACTCCTCCTCCTCCTCTTCTTCTTCCTTCTCCTCCTCCCCCTTCTTCTTCTTCTTCTTCTTCTTCTTCTTCTTCTTCTTCGTCTTCTTCCTTCTTCTTCTTCTTCTTCCTCCTCATCCTCCCACTCCTCCTCCTCCTCCTCCTCCTCTTCTTCCTCCTCCTCCTCCCCCTTCTTCTTCTTCTTCTTCTTCTTCTTCTTCTTCTTCTTCTTCTTCTTCTTCTTCTTCTTCTTCTTCTTCTCTTCTTCTTCTATTGCATACCTGCGTACCAACAAACCTTCATGGCTCTATTAGATCCTCCCTCCACAACAGTCCCAGTTTCCCTTTGGGACCCTTTGGGGAAAATGAATTGCCTGCCCCAGTCCTTACACAATAGGATTCCATCCAGGATTTCAGATCTCTCAAATTTGAGTAAGGGGAGAAAGATAGATCTGGTATCTATGAGGACTTCTACACTAGCAATTTATAGCATCGCCCAGTCATCGCTGTGGCCATAGATCATTAGGGAGACAAGCTTTATATCAGCACAGTGATGGCTGGGGGATGCTATAAATCAGTGGCGAAGAAGGCTACCATGTCTTAAACAAGGTTTAATTTCACTTTGGCTCTGCTTCATCCCAGCGACAGTGTTGAGCGTCTACCATAATCCTACACACTGATGAACACACTTGAATAAACAGTGTATTGTCTATTTCTTTCCCCCACACTCATGCAACTTGCTGAATAGCTTCGCTGATTAAAAAAGAAAGAAAATTACCAACGAAACAAGTCAGTACATAACATGCCATTCTATAAGTGCACTGCAGCCGTCAGATACAAATAATAGGTTAAAGGAATTGGGTGATAGCCAAGAAACCCAAGAACGTAGGCACAGGTACTTTGTTCTTAATAGAGACAAGACTACATTTATCAGCTCTTTGTATCTTTATTTTATGATTGGATGTTGCCATCGCTCTGCAAAATAAGGAAAATAAACCACAAGCTGAAATTCTAGGGTATTGGGCTACTTAAAAGAAAGGGGTTATTTTGGGGGGAGCAGTATCTTGGCTGATCCCCCTCCTCTCTCCCTCCCTCCCTCTATTCTCTCTCTCACACAAACATACTCATTCTCTCTCCTCTCTCTTCTTTCTCTGACACACTCATTCTCATTCTCTCTTCTCTCACACAAATACTCATTTCTCTCTCTCCATTCTTTCTTCTCTCTCTCTCTTCTCTCTCCCTCACTCACACACTTATTCTCATGCTTTCTCTCTTCTTTCCTCTCTCTTTTCTTCCTCTCTCTCTCTGACACACTTGGTCTCATTATCTCCTCTCTCTCTTCTCTCTTCTCTTTTTCTCTCACACACATCCATTCTTATTCTCTCTATCTCCACTCTTTCTCCTCTCTCTCTTCTCTTCTTTCTCGCTCCTTCACACACTCATTCTCTCTCGTTTCTCTCCTCTCTCTTTTCTTCCTCTCTCGTTGTGACACATCTGTTCTCATTATCTCCTCTCTCTCTTCTCTCTCTTCTCTCTCTCTCACACACACATTCTCATTCTCTCTCTGCACTCTCTCTTCTCCCTTTCCTTCTCTCATACACTTGTTCTCATTCTCTCCTCTCTTTCCTTCCTTCCTCTCGCTGTGACACACTTGTTCTCATTATCTCCTCTCTCTCTTCTCTCTTCTCTCTCTCTCACATACATTCATTCTCATTCTCTCTCTGCACTCTCTCTTCTCTCTTCTCCCTTTCCTTCTCTCATACACTCGTTCTCATTCTGTCCTCTCTTTCCTTCCTTCCTCTCGCTGTGACACACTTATTCTCATTATCTCCTCTCTCTCTTCTCTCTTCTCTCTCTCTCTCACATTCATTCTCATTCTCTCTCTGCACTCACTCTTCTCCCTTTCCTTCTCTCACACTCATTCTCATTCTCTCCTCTCTTTCCTTCCTTCCTCTCTCTCTGTGACACACTGACACACTCATTCTCATTATCTCCTCTCTCTCCTCTCTCTCCTCTCTCTCTCTGTGACACATTCTCATTTTCTCTCTCCTCATTCTCTTCTTTCTTTCTTTCTTTCTTTCTTTCTTTCCTTTCTTTCCTTTCTTTCTCTCTCTCTTACTCCCCATTCCCCTGCCCCCTCTCTTTCTCCAGAAAGTAAATTGGAAGAAGGCAATCTTGACAAAACAATTTCCCAGATACACTGGAAACCTGGGGGTCCCAAAAGACCAGTTTCCTTCTGCATGAGTCTTCGCCCCTAGCATTAATCAGAGGATGGATTCATACAAGGAACACGCAATTCCCTTGGAAAGGTCAACAAGAATGTAATTGAACATGCAACTTTGGGAAGGCCTCGTGGATTGACTTATGTTATGAATTGGTGCCTTTGTACGAGTTATGCCATTGCAACTATCCTGCTTCTAATGGCAGCTACTCATCAACCAGCAGTAAGCCACAAAATTAAGGCAACGGCAGTGATGCTTCTTCAAAGTTCCAACTCATTCTCTTTATTTCAGGGTCCAAACTCTTGAACTCATGCTCTTCAACAACAAGAGACTGATTAGAGCGTTCCAATAAAAAAATCAGTGGTCTCCCTAGTTTATGGAGACGTTTAGCAAAACTGTGAATACCAAAATGAACAAACAAAAAAAATGTCCGCAGAGATCAACAATATGTACAAACATATGATACTGCCTTGTGACCAGTTGGATACTTAGAAAGTACCATCCTAATTGTTCTCCAGAGATTTCCGTAAACAGTTCCCATGCCTCCGGAAATTATTAATCAAAGAGTCTTCTACATTAGCTACAAATGCCCTGGTATGAACCTAAAAATTCATACATACACGAAAAGCAATGAATGCATTTATTTTTCTATCACACAAGGATCCAGAACAGAACCAAAGGAGTTGCTTCGTGTTAGCATTCCCATAATGTTTTGGAGGGCCCAAATCCTGGTCTTTCGCAAAGCATTGAGGAACCCCCCCCCCCAGGTTTTTGGTCATTGTGGAGATAAGGGCCTATTAATGATGAACGTGGTCAATTGTTTTCCTTTGAACATTAAATGGTTTTATTTGGTTTGTCTGTTTCTCATCTACATGGGGCTACCTCTGAAGAGTGTTTGGAAACTTCAAATTGTGCAGAACGCAGCCACGCAAACGGTCATGGGCCTTCCCAGGTATACCGACATCTCTCCAACACTTTGCGGACTGCACTGGTTGCTGATTGGTTTCTGGACACAATTCAAAGTGTTGGTAATGACCTACAAAGCCCTAAATGGCATCGGACCAGATAACCTACGGATTACCTGCTGTATGAATCCCAGCGGACGGTTAGGTCCCACAGAGTTAGCCTTCTCCAGGTCCCGTCAACCAGACAATGTCATTTTGTGGGACCTAGGGGAAGAGCCTTCTCTGTGGGGGCCCGGCCCTCTAGAATCAGCTCCCTCCAGAGATTCACACTGCGCCTACCTTCCTCACCTTCTGCAAGTTGCCTGGGGCAACTAGATCTAGGCCCCCTGACCAATAAATGTGATGTATGGCTATGATTGAATTATTATTTTTTTTACTTTAATATACTTGGTTTTTAGCTTGTAGTTTTTTAACTGATTAGATTTGTTTTGTATGCACTGTTTTATATTGTATCATGTGAGCCGCCCCAAGTCTTCGGAGAGAGGCAGCATACAAATCTGATAGACAGATGGATAGATGGATAGTTGTATAGATGGATAGATAGATGAGAGAGAGACAAAGAGAGAGAAAAAAAATCTTGTAAATCACCTAGTGTCACTTGTTGGGCAATTCCATAAATCGTATTAATTTCAAAAAGATAGCCTTTCCCTCAAGAGACCAGTTGAAAGGTAAGTGAACACCATCCCAACAAATGACAAGACACTAAAAAGCAGACCTGCTATAATTAAATAGAAACAGATTAGACCTAGAATGGTTTGCCTTAATTATTTCCTCCCTTTTTCTGTCTGCAGAAGTAAAAAATGGTATTGACTTCTTTGGACTAATGAGTTGGGGGTGGGGAGGGGGAAGCAGCAACATGTCCTTCCTGTAGAGTATATTCATTTTCCTGCCATTTTGTCTCCTGAGAACTCATAGGAGTTATTTTATCTAAACAATATGTGAACTCGCAAACCATTCCTGGCCTGCTCTTGAGTTGCCCTAGGCAAGGGGGAATGGGAAACCAACGAAGCAGCACGTCAGCCAAAAACAGAAGCACACTCCAGACATATCTCTCTGAAGGCTGTCTGCCAGGGTTACACACAGTGGCCAGAGGGGGAGTGATCTCTACAGCCTGTGAAATTTCTCCATTGATGTGAAACCTGACACAATAATTACCCTGTGAGGAAAGTTGTCCTGTGAGAATGATGCTATGTATGCCTGTGGTTGATCAGAGACTTGACTTTAGAGCCAACCCTCTAATCGGAATGGAATGGAATGGAATGGAATGGAATGGAATAGGATAGGATAGGATAGGATAGGATAGGATAGGATAGGATAGAATAGAATAGATAGGAACGGAGCAGAACAGAACAGCAGAATAGAATAGAATTCTTTTTCTGAGGGCGTTTCTGTATTTTTCCAATATTGGGCGAAGGTAATTTCAGCTGCAATTGTGATATGTAATATTAAATATTTTTTTGGCTTTACTATATTTCTTTTTTATTATTCCCGATAAGAACAATTCTATCTTTGTTTCTGTTATCTCTTGTAACCATTCTGTGTCTGGAAAAAGCAGTAATTAACAAAATATATAATTGCTCCAAAATGGACAAACTGACGATGGAGTTAAGAGGCCAAAAAGATTCTGAGCATTATGAAATATGGACACAATGACACAGATGGATTGAGTTAAGAAATAGAAATAAAAAGATCACAAAAGATACATTAAAATTAGTAAAATAAAGAATATAAATATGTAAATATGAATGGTTTGAATAGGGAATTTGTGATTGTATGAATTAATACGAATATTACTGTAGCTAATTAATATGTATATTATTATAGGATTTAACAAAATATCCAATGTAGCAATGCAGAAATACTGAATGTTTGCTGATATTAAAAAAAAGAATAGAATAGAATTCTTTATTGGCCAAGTATGATTGACCACACAAAGAATTTGTCTTTGGTGCCTATGCTCTCAGTGTATATAAAAGAAAAGATACATTTGTCAAGAATTACGAGGCACAACAGTTAATGATTGGCATAGGGGTCAAATAAGCAATGAGGAAGCAATCAATATTAATAAAAATCTCAAAGATACAAGCAACAAGTCATACAGTCATAAGTGGGAGGAAATGGGTGATAGGAATGATGAGAAAAATCTAGTAGTAATAGTAGGACAGATCACTCATTCATATAATCTCTTGAAACACCAATAATCAAAAGTAGAGAGAAAAAAACAATTTTGACTAGCCAAATTGAAGACTTCAGAAGAGAAATCCATCAGAGATCTTCCACTGTCAACTCCAAAGTAAAATGGAAGCAGAGAAGAAAAGAATGGGAAATATTTTTCATTGTATTGGCAAAATCACTGTGTGCCCCTTGTAAAGCAACTTCATTTAAAACCCAACCGCCAGATAAATATTCACTTAAATGACTGACAGCGTAAAAGCTATTACTCCATTTAATGCATCGCTATTTTGCTTTCAGGCGCCATATCCCCAGCTTATCAGCGATGCAACTACATATTGCAGCAAATACCGAGAGTGCTGCCTCTAACCCCCGATAAAAGTTCTATGAATAGAAGAGTCCGCCCTGTTTCAAGCAGATTGTAGCATCACAAAAAGAAGTTTCAAGACAGAACCATGACCCCAAAGATAAGATTTCCATCCATGAAAAGAAAATTCAATTTCATTTCTCATCTTCTCGCCTAGCCTTCCTAATCCCTGGCATAATTTGCAACCAAAACATCAGACAAAAGAGGTGGTTAAATTATGACCCATATTCTACATTTGGGGGCAATATGTCCCTTTCACTTATCAGCAAAAAATGTGTGTGTGTGTGTGTGTGTGTATCACATGTTTTTTGTTGAATTTTTTTTTAATTAAGGGAGACTAGGATAGCACTATTTCGGCCTTATTCTGGCCTCATCAGTGAGCCACATCCTTACTGGGATTTGATCCTATAGCTTCTGCCTTGTAAGGCAGAGAATTACAAGGAAGAAGCTACAGGATCAAATCCCAGTAAGGGTATGGCTAGCTGATGAGGCCAGAACACGGCCAAAATAGTACTATCCTAGTCTACCTTAATTTTAAAAAAATTCAGCCAAAAAAAACATGTGATACATGCATAATACTGTGACGCTCCTTCAATATAACAGGGTGATCCAACAGGGGGGGGGGACATATATATATATACTATATTTACAGCAGCACGAAGCTTACAACTTCAGCCTGATGATGGTGAATGTGATTTCACCGAAACGTCGCATAGACACTCAAAATATTACACGGGGTAAAACCTGAACTCAGAACAATCTACACACACACACACACACACATATGTGTGTGTGTGTGTGTGTGTGTGTGTCTCACATGTTTTTTTCTGAATTTGAAAATTAAAGGAGACTAGGATAGACCTATTTCAGCCTTTTTCTGGCCTCATCAGCTAGCCATACCCTCAATGAGACTTGAACACAAAAACATTTGACACAAAAAACATATATATATCATCCCAAAAAAACAAGTCTCCCCCGAAAATATTTAAATGCATGTGCATTTAACCTGTGGGTTCAAATCCCGGTAAGGGTATGGCTAGCTGAGAAATAGACCTATACTACTCTCCCTTCCTTTTCATTATCAGCAAAAAATATGTTACACATATAGAATATAGTTTGTTGTGTATATATATATAGCTGAAGGGATTGGATACTGTAGCCTAGAGGATAATTCTCTGCCTTACAAGGCAAAGGTTGCAGGTTCAAGTCCCAGTGGGTATGGCTAGCTGATGAGGCCAAAATAAGGCCGAAATAGATCTATCCTAGTCTCCCTTAATTTTCAAATTCAGCAAAAAAAAACCACACCATGTGACACATATAGATAGAATTGTCGGCTATCAATAAAATTAACTGCCTTGGAAATGGCCCTGGGTTGGGCCGAGAGGCAAATAAGGAGCTGTGATGTTCCTTCAAATACACCAGGGTGATTCGACACAAAAATATGTAACCCTTCCCTGGTGCAGAGCTGAAGGGATTGGATACTGTAGCCTAGAGGATAATTCTCTGCCTTACAAGGCAAAGGTTGCAGGTTCAAGTCCCAGTGGGTATGGCTAGCTGATGAGGCCAAAATAAGGCCGAAATAGATCTATCCTAGTCTCCCTTAATTTTCAAATTCAGCAAAAAAAAAAAAAACACCATGTGACACATATAGATAGAATTGTCGGCTATCAATAAAATTAACTGCCTTGGAAATGGCCCTGGGTTGGGCCGAGAGGCAAATAAGGAGCTGTGATGTTCCTTCAAATACACCAGGGTGATTCGACACAAAAATATGTAACCCTTCCCTGGTGCAGAGCTGAAGGGATTGGATACTGTAGCCTAGAGGATAATTCTCTGCCTTACAAGGCAAAGGTTGCAGGTTCAAGTCCCAGTGGGTATGGCTAGCTGATGAGGCCAAAATAAGGCCGAAATAGATCTATCCTAGTCTCCCTTAATTTTCAAATTCAGCAAAAAAAAAAAACACCATGTGACATACATATATATATATATATATATATATATATATATATATATATGTCACATGTTTAAGCTGAATTTGAAAATTAAGGGAGACTAGGATAGATCTATTTCGGCCTTATTTTGGCCTCATCAGCTAGCCATACCCACTGGGACTTGAACCTGCAACCTTTGCCTTGTAAGGCAGAGAATTATCCTCTAGGCTACAGTATCCAATCCCTTCAGCTCTGTACCAGGGAAGGGTTACATTTTGTGTCGAATCATATACATGCATACATACATACATACATACATACATACATACATACATACATATGTCAAATGTTTTTTTAGCTGGAATTTTAAAATTAAGGGAGACTAGGATGGTCCCATTTCGGCCTTGTTCTGGCCTCATCAGCTAGCCACACATCCGACATAAAAAAACATACATACATACATACATACATACATACATACATACATACATACATATATATATATATATATATATATATATATATATTTGTGTGTGTCTGTGTTTGTATATTCCCTCTCACATCCTGTTTTCTATTTCACAGTTTTATTTTGCTTCAAAGAGAAGCATTTATTTACCATAAATAAATAAATAAAGCTTTTGTGAGCACAAGAACATTAATATAGTTATTTTTTAAAAACAATGTTATTAGATGTTGCAACTGATCCCATGTCCTTGACATTGCCATTTGAGCAATTGAATAAGAACAAGTCTTATATCCATCAACACAAAAGGAAGAAGGATGGGTATTAGCATACACAACAGATTGGAACCAGGGGTGCCTGACAAAAAATGGCTTGTTTTTATCAGTAAAGACTACTGCAGGAATACCTGCCATTAAATACTTTATGACAGAAAAGAGTTAATTTCTGAAGGCTTTGTAACCATGGGAGTGGCTGATGTAAGCTATAACCAGCATGTAATCATGGGTTTGCTAATTGTGCTGCAACCTGATTGGCTGTATCCTATATAAGGAGGAACACTCTTGCATGGTTTGATACAGAGTGGTTTATTATGTTATAGAGTGGTTTGTTTCTGAGTGGTTTTGTTACAGAGTGGTTTGTTACATGGAGTGGTTTGGTACAAGTAGGTGGTTTTGTTATAGTAGTGAGTAGTTTGTAATTTAGTGGTTAGTGCTTAGTGGTTGCGGTGGTGGATTTAATAAGAGTTATATGAAAGTATTGTATGATAGTTTATTTAGGGAAGCAGTTCGATAAAAGAGAAAGTAAAATATATTTTTACAAGATCGCAGGAGGAATAGAAGAAAATCGGCGAAATCTCATGTGCATGAGCGTCCTCATGTGAGATTTCACTTCCTGCACATGCGCAGAAGCCGAATCTTGTGACAGCACATGGGGGAGCCCTTCACTGCTTATAACTTTGGCCAGCCTTTCACCGCACAGACCCAATCCCAGGGCTTCCCAAACTGTGAAAACTACATAGCCTTGCGGCTGGGCCCAAAGCAGAAATTGTGCACAGAGCCCCATCTAGCCTTAATAAATGCAAAATTCTTTCTTTTCTCACAAATCTGCGGCTTAGAAATGTCCTCTGATTGCCACACTGGTTTGCACCATCCCATAACTGCTGACATTGGAAAGCAAACTGCCATATGGGTTTGATTATTGCAAGCTGCTGTATAGCCGGAGCTAGGATGTTAATTGCAATGCCCTAATTCACTGATAGTTTAATTCAAACTGCCCAGGGCTGATTTAGATACAGGAAACCCTGAATAAAGGTACATAGGCAAAGCTTAACGAAGAAGAAAGTGAAAAGCTTTTCTATGTATACATTTCGTTTCTTCTCTCTCGGTCTCTCTCGGTCTCTCTCTCTCTTTCTCTCTCTCTCTCTCTCTCTCTCTTTCTCTCTCTCTCTCCCATGCAGCCAATTCATGTGCACATACTGAACTGAACTGGCCATTTGGAGCATAAGGTCATGTTCATCACAAACAAGTTTTCACACCACACTAGATGAGTTTGTTTCTGTAATAGGTTAATTTTAATTGTTTGGAGCAGGGGTGAAATTCATTTTTTTTTCCTCTTCCTGGTTCTGTGGGTGTGGCTTGGTGGGCGTGGCAGGGGAAGGATACTGCAAAATTATCATTTCCTCCCCACTCCTTGGCGAAGGATACTGCAAAATCTCCATTCCCTTTCCAACTCCTTGGCGAAGGATACTGCAAAATCTCCATTCCCTTTCCAACTCCTTGGGGAAGGATACTGCAAAATCTCCATTCCCTTTCCAACTCCTTGGGGAAGGATACTGCAAAATCTCCATTCCCTTTCCAACTCCTTGGGGAAGGATACTGCAGAATCTCCATTCCCTTTCCAACTCCTTGGGGAAGGATACTGCAAAATCTCCATTCCCTTTCCTACTCCCGGGGGGGAGGATACTGCAAAATACTCCATTCCCATCCAACTCTGGGACTTTTCAGAGATGGTATTTTCCAGTTCTCCGAAATACTCAAATTTTTTGCTGCCAGTTCTCCAGAACTTGTCAGAACCTGCTAAATTTCACCCCTGGTTTGGAGTCTAGTGAAAAGAAGGACTAGTGGAGACATGATAGCAATGTTCCAATATATCAGGGATTGCCACAAAGAAGAAGGAGTCAAGCTATTCTCCAAATCACCTGAGGGTAGAACAAAAAGCAATAGATGGAAACTAAACAAGGAGAGAACCAACTTAGAACCAAGGAGTAATTTCTGGAGAGTTAGAACGATCATGAAACAACTTGATCCCATAAATTGTGGGTGCTCCAACCCTGAAGATTTTTAAGAGACTGGACAGCTATTTATCCAAAATGGTATAGGACCTCCTCCTTGTGCTGGGGGTTAGACTAGAAGACCTCCAAGGTCATTACCTATCCTGTTATACTGTTTTATAATGGTTTACTGGATAATTAAAACATGCTGAGTTCACACAAAAAGTAGATATCATCACAACAATGGAACAGAAGTTGCCTTCAGAAGTTGTGGGAACTTCATCACTGGAAGCTTTCAAGGAGAGATTGGACAGAAACTTCTGTCAGAAATGGTGTAGGGCAAGGGTAGGCAAAGTTGGCTCTTCTATGACTTGTGGACTTCAACTCCCAAAATTCTTGAGTCAATCATGGTAGCTCAAGAATTCTGGAAGTCCACATGTCACAGAAGAGCCAACTTTCCCTACCTCTGTTTCCTGCCTGGGTGAGGGGTTGGACTAAATGACCTACAAGCTCCCTTCCAACTCAATCTGTAAATCAGTTAAATCTGTAAATCATGACATACAAGCTGAACTAACCTACATGGGCTAAGTGTGATCTATGAACGTAGTCATTTATTTTATTTTTTACACTTCCTTAAAAGCCAAGAGGTAATTTGCCTCCTACATTAATTATATCCAGGTGGGTACGCTACATCTTCACCTTGCTAAATCTCAAATTAGATTGTGCTACATCTAGTTGCCTATTATTTCGCTGCTTAGTATCATTTACAATATGGTTTGAGACAGAGCTGCAGACAACTGCTACCTGGAGATGAGCCTCAGATTTTTTTTGTTCTTTACATGCAAAAACCATATGCTTGGCCATTAATCAAGGCTCTCCCCCATTTTTCAAGTCAACAGTCCCAGATTGTTCTTCTTTAGTTTTACATCTGCAGCAACACTGCAATATTTGGCAGGCGGGGGTATCAATGAGAGTCACCACCCAATTTTCAAGAGCAGGAATTTAAATATATATTTTCTTTTGTAGAACTTGCATCCTAAAGTACATTGTACAACCTGGGTTCCTAAAAGATCCATTCACTACTGAATAAATAATTGAGGGAGTTCCTAAAATATCTTGCGAAACTCCAAAGCAGATAAGCCACCTTAACGGCTCAGTGCAGTGGCCAAAAGCAATCTCCCCCTTTTCTGTTGCAAGTTTGATGGGAGAAATGAATAAGTCATCACCAGACTGAATTTCATCAGGTAAATCAGGCACTTCGCTCACAATATCACAATCATTTTGTTCATAGTCCACTGTACCGATGGAAGCCAGAGCTGCACTCAATTTTCTGTTCATATTTCTACTTATGGTCGGATGGAACTAAATTCCCCAGAGATTGCTGTACAATTAAAAAAAGAAGAGGGGGGGGAGATTTATAAATAAATTAATGTGGTGGAAACAAGACCTTAATTAAAAAATGCTCTTCTCCTCCTTTCTGTAGCTTCTTCAAAGACTAGGGAAATTTCTGTCTTCAATTCACTATGCAATGCTGAGATATAGGGTCATGCCTATGCAGCCTATAATTTATTTATTTAAAGTTTGTGTTGGAAGGGGCCCTGTGAGTCTACTACTCCAACCTCCTGCTGGTGGTGAAAACAGACAGATGAATATTGTGGTGAAAGCAGACAGATGAGTAACTAGATAGCTAGAAAGAATAGCTAGACCGAATAGGTAGACAGAATAGGTAGATAGGTAGATAGATGACAGATAGACAGACAGACAGACAGACAGACAGACAGACAGACAGACAGACAGACAGACATAGAAAGATATATATATAGAGAGAGATGATAGAAATAGATAGATAGATAGATAGATAGATAGATAGATAGATAGATAGATAGATAGATAGATAGACAGACAGACAGACAGACAGACAGACAGAGAAAAATAGAAAGATACAGAGAGAGAGATATGATAGAAATAGGTAGGTAGGTAGGTAGGTAGAAAGACAAAAAGACAGAAATACAGACAGACAGATGATAGAGAGAGATGATAGAAATAGGTAGGTAGGTAGGTAGGTAGGCAGGCAGGCAGGCAGGCAGGCAGGCAGGCAGGCAGATAGGATAGATGATAGAAAGAAAGAAAGAAAGAAAGAAAGAAAGAAAGAAAGAAAGAAAGAAAGATAGATAGATAGATAGATAGAAATAGAGAGAGAGAGGGGATAGATGATATATAGATAACTGGATAGATAATGACAGAAAGACAGACAGACAGATGATGGATAAGCAGTGGGATGCTCCCAGCTTGGATTGATTCTTAGAACCGGTAATGGTGGCAGTGGGAGGCTCCGCCCACCCAACCAGGACACTTCTGCGCAAGCTCAGACGATTCTGCACATGCACGCACGAACTGGTGGCAACTAATTCAGAACCCACCACTGAAATGGGTGGATAGGCAGGCAGGCAGGCAGGCAGGTAAATATGATAGAAAGAATGCCTGTCGCTCCAAATGCTAGATGTTAAGTCAAAGCTGCCACCCTACATGTGGTCATTGTCAGGACTGCAATGCCAGAAACCTCAGAGTTACACATTTTTCTCTCTTGCTCTAAAGAAATATCACAATTATAGTCTGTCCAAAAACACATCAGAAACCAAACGGGGAGCACTTTCTTCCTGCAAAAATATCCCAGGAATTTCAAAGATGACACACGATTGAAATCATCACACAAATTCAATACAATCTAGTCTTTTATGTATTTCAAGCTGTGTTCCTGCCTCGAGCGATACATATTTTTGGTAAAATAACCTCAAGGAGCCAGCAGTCTAAACTTCTCCCTTCTTCTTCTTCATACATCATGTTAAGCCCTAACTTAGTTTGGTTTCAATTTACTAGGATAGATAAACTATAGTTCATCTATAGTATAGACCAAATGAATAAGTGGTTAGGTCAAATGGATTTCAAGCAGATTTTAGGAACATGCAAAAACCTAGTGGCTTTTTAAAAAGAACTTGGAGTAGCTCCCCAAAAGTTTGACCTTGAGTCTTTCCTTATCTTATCTTGAGGGCTTGACCAATGAATGATATCCATTTTTATTCCAATGTGCTTTTCTTTCTTTCTTTCTTTCTTTCTTTCTTTCTTTTTTCTTTCTTTTTCTCTCTCTCTTCCTTTCTCTCTTCCCCCCCTCTCTTTCTTTCTCTCCCTCTTTCTTTCCTTTCCCCCTTCCCCTTTCCTTCCTTTCTCATTCCTTCCCATCCCCTTCATCTTTCCCTCCCTCCTTTCCTTCTTTCTTCCCTTTCTTCTTTCTTCTTCCTTCCTTCCCTACCTTTTTTCTATCTATCTATCTATCTATCTATCTATCTATCTATCTATCTAATCTACCTACCTTCCTTCCTTCCTTCCTTCCTTCCTTCCTACCTACCTACCTACCTACCTACCTACCTACCTATCTATCTATCACTCATTTTCTGAGTTCTTCTTGCCATAGATTCATATAGCCAGTTCTCAACATGCATTTACGAACAGCATTGTGCTATAACTTATTTGGCTACATATTTGGTATGGGATTTTTTTATTTTTTTAAAAAAAAACCTAAACAGGAAAATAGTGTCTGTGCCATAGCCTGCAGAGAATATTTTTTTTAAAAAAAAAATCATTCTGTAACATAGAGGAAAGAGCTAACAAGTCAAGTCTGAAACCTGCTAACAGGGATTTT
Source organism: Erythrolamprus reginae (assembly GCF_031021105.1). Taxonomy (NCBI): domain Eukaryota; kingdom Metazoa; phylum Chordata; class Lepidosauria; order Squamata; family Dipsadidae; genus Erythrolamprus; species Erythrolamprus reginae. The sequence continues at coordinate 50,484,957 of NC_091957.1, forward strand.
TACAAGCGGAAGGGAATAATAGCAACTTATACCATTTTTGTCAAGTCTCTTCTCTAAACTCGGGGACAATAATTGAAAGAGACTGACTTTCAAAACTCTTTGGTATAATGAAAAGCTCTCTCTCTCTTTTGCAAGGCTCTCGGGGTAATGGAATGCACCTTCCCAATTTACATTATTTTCCCCACTCCTATTCCATATTTCATTCTTGTGTCTAAGCAGTTCATTCTTCTGGGAGCACCCGTCTTTGACAAACGCCCGGGCTAAAGTTCAGTCTCCCACACCTGGCCATTGTAGGTGACAAAATGGCTGCGGCATTTGATGCTTAAGGATACAGACCAATGACATCATCACCCAGACTTGTTATCCAGCAAAGCAACTGCGCAAAATCTGTCGCTTCGAGTGCCAGAGTTACCGTACTTCCTGATAGGACCACCCTAGCTTTGCGGGCTGAACCTCAGTGAGACGTGTAAATGAATCAGGAATCAAGAAGGAGTTCCGAGCACAAAGAACTGTCTATTTCTCAAGGACATGAGGTCCATCAAGGACAAATCTTCTTGTAACCGAAAACCAGGGTCCCTATATTATTTTCCCCGTGACTGAAGATCAGAAGACTCCTAATGTCGCATCTCACACATGGGAAAGACAGTGGCTTCTTTACTTGATTAAGTTTGCATTATTATTAAGGCTGCAATTAACATAGAAACATCTACTGAGGGATACTCTTAGCATGCTTACGATGAGAACAAAGGACCACTGCAAAACAGGGCGTCATAATAAAAAAAATTCACACTCGGCTACATTAAAAATCCCCACTGCAGAATTTTTAACACAAAATATCCGTGTGTAGAATGGCAAAACAAGTCTATGGACTGGGCAACGAACAGGGTTTGGAGCATGTATATATTTGCATTTTTCTCTACTCTAATCTAGCAAATGTAGTCATTTATACCACTCCGGTACGAATCTTCGACAGTACTAGGATCACATGAGCTCCGCTATACTCAACAGGAATGATTTTGAAGTTAGAATGGTGCTGCAGAGTATGAGTTCAGACAACCCAAGGCTACTCAAACCAGAAAGTACCAGGACAAAGGAAAGTTTAATTCTTCTAGAGCCATGTAGGATAACTCCCTGTTCTCTACTAGGAGTCCGGAACGGTTTCTATACCATGCCAATAAAGCGAACACTTTGATTTCTGAGCTGCCTTTACCACAGCTGGCTTCCTCAACAAAGTGGTAGCTTTAAGACAGCCCAAAATTGCAAACTCCGTGCTGTAACAACTTGAATCTGAAGTGTACAAGCTGACATTTAGGGCTTCTTCTCCTGTTACTGTAGACTTCAAGGCAGTTTGAACATCAGTAGCAGATCCAGATGCATTATCAGAAACTAGTCTACAAACATTAGCATATCAAGAAAGGAAGGGAAGGAGGGAGGGAGGAAAGGAAGGGATAGGAAGGAAGGAAGGGAGAGAGGAAGGAAGGAAATGGAATGGAACAAGGGATGGAGTAGAAGGAAATGGGATGAAGGAAGGAAGGAAGGAAGGAAATGGGATGAAGGAAGGAAGGAAGGAAATGGGATGAAGGAAGGAAGGAAGGAAGGAAGGAAGGAAGGAAGGAAGGAAGGAAAGAAGGGTTACTAATCTCGCAAGATCTGACATTTCAGGATCCCTTTACTTAAACAATGATCATGCTGAATCAAGCAAGAAGCAACCATCTAGATCCTACTAGATGCCTAGAACCTAGGACAAATGGAAGTTTTAAGAAAATGATCACACGATGTCTTTCACATCCTTAAGTCTCCACCACTTGGGGCTTCCTTGTTGATCGCAAAGCAGATTGTACAAGAACGCAGGCAATTCCCTGCGTTCACTCAACTTAACAGCTCTGAATGCAAGCCACAGAACTAAATTATAACCACCACCCACCCACCCACCCCAAACCAGTCGATACCAAAAAAGCAAAGAAGGAAACAAACATTATCTTGACTATTGGAAGGGAAGAAGGATGAGGGGAAGGTTGCCTCTAGGCCTCGCGGAATACAAATGCGTCTTACACCGCTACAGGTCCAAATCTTTGATCTTCCTTTCTGCAGGAGCTATGATGTAGAAAGCCAATGTACTAAGCAGGCAGTTCTATGCTGAATATAAATTATCCCTTAAATACAGCCAGGTATTCTCCTGCTCACACTGAAGAGCGAAGGCAGCTTTTGCTAGCAGGAAAGACAGGGCTGTGAAGCCATAACACCTTTTGTGCAGGTGGGAGAAAGAATTAAAACGCGGACGGAGATCCGAATGGTTAAACACTTTTAAGCAGAGGGAGAAGCACAGACAGACACCCACACACAGAGAGAAGGAAATTGTGTCTCTCCAGTTTCATTGGACAGGACAATTTCAACGGGGAATATTCACACATTCTGCGACAGCAGACAACGATTTGGTATTTGCCTCCCATAATAGAGTCGATCCTCTTATAATCTTTTTTTTTTTTTAAAGAACACTCCAAGAATCGTTGGCTTAACTAATGTTCAGTTTTATCTTCGGATTCGGCTACAGACACAGCTGAAGAGGAACATGCCTGGGAATTTAAAAAGTCTTTTCTGCCCAGCTCTCTCTTCTTGCTTCCCATCACCACCACCACCACCCCCATCAGCTAACTCTCCACGTTGTTCTCAGGATTTGTAGTCATTAATATTCCAATCGGGTCTTTGTAATTAACACACTTCCTGTTTTCTTCCATCAACCCCCCCCCCTCTCTGCACCACCACCCCCATATCAACCTTCTCCACCCACCACCTCTGTATAGGTGGGATTATCGGCTTAGATAATAGTGTCTCTATTATAAATTCTGGCTTAGCGTCGCTTTTTACCTTATCTTATGCAAATTTTTACAGTATTGAAAGCACCCAAGGAGAAAGGCATCGCACAGGCTCCCGTTTCCCGTTTTAAAGGCAAAAATTATTTTATTTTATTTCATTTTTCCTGACCATGCAAATGTTCATGTTCATATTGCATTGTAGAAATCAGCTCTGTGGATGATCAGGCACCTGTTCCTCGAGCCATCATAAGCCTGTGTGTTAATTTGCAGACTTACACCATCTCCAATACAAAGAATTCATTCCACATTTGACTAACATGCCAATAGTTGTCTATATGTGTGTGTCTGCATATATATACGTCTAAAATGGCACATTAAAAACTACTAAAATTAACTAAGCTTTTGTTAGTCCTCTACTAATGTCATCAGAGTGTGTGTGTGTGTGTGTGTGTGTGTATGATATATATATGCATGAATGTATATGCATGCATGTATGTATATATATGCACAAAAATAGTATATCATGGCATTCAGGATAGGAAAGGGAAAGAAAGTCTGTGTTTTTAACCCCCATATGGTGCATATTTCCCTTGGCATGTCAACTTTTCATTTGCTAACCTTCCATAAACAGAGGGAACAAAGTTATTTTTTGCTTAGGGCAAGAGTTGAAAGTGGGTTTTTTGTGTTGAAAGCAACCATTCTTTTACTCTTTTTTTTCCTACCTAAATTGGAGATGCTACATTTTCAAGAGAGAGGCATTTGGGATGAACCAGATCTCTCCATCAACCCCCTTGCTCATCCCTGGTTTCAGATCCATCCATGGTGAAGGCTCAAGCTATTGACAAGGCTGTGTCTTTTCATGGTCCACACCCCCACCTTTGTTTTCTCCTTGTTCCCCCCCTCCTGGCAACCCCATACCCCAACCCAAGGTCACACAGAAGACAATGCCTGCTCATTCCAGACCTTCAAAACTACTTTTTAAAGAAGTTAGTATCCAAACCAAGGTTGAAAGAAATGAAACCTTCAGCCCTGTAGCCAAACTTGATTTGCCTTCAAGCACGCCAGGGCCAATTTCTAGCAGATGGAGAATTATCTAATAAATCCGGTTGATGTTTCCTTCCTTCCTTCCTTCCTTCCATCCATCCATCCATCCATCCTTCCACCACCATGAGCCATGACAAAGAAACACTTCTAGGAACCAAAGTCTCTTCCTTTTAGTTGCTCTGCCCCAAACCTTCAAGCTGCCCAATTTCCACACCACCAAACTTGGGTTTTCCTTTGCCACCAGTCTGAAGATGCCACCAAATCAACCAGTGTCTGGATATACATCCATTCATTTTGTCTCTCTCCCTCTCTCCCTTTTTCTTCCCAACTGCTGTACATCTCATTCCAAGACTCCCAAATAAAGCAACTTCATCCCACCAGCTCAAGGAAACCCTTCAATTAAAAGAACTTCATTTAACCATCCAACACATCGCCTGGGTTTTGTTTGGGGGGGTTTCACTCTTCTTCTCTTGCACAAACACACACAAGCATATTATTATACCAGCAGGCTGAGATTTTTTTAATTATTTTTTCTCTAAACGCAATATTTTTTTCCCCATGCAGCCTCCATTACAAGATTAACATTCCTCCCACCGAAGATGCTACATTTTCCCCCTTCTTCTTCCCATTCACCCACCACCAGTCTCTAGCTGCACAAAATCCCCTCCCTCATTCATCTGCACCCTCACCCCCCCCAAAAAAATATGCACTGGGATGGAAGGTGTAAAAAAGGGGGGGGGAGGCGGTTGTCTTTTGAAGTGGAATGGGGATGGAGAGGAGAAGATAAGGCACCCGGGTGCCTGTCTCCAATCCACAAGTTGACCGAGCCTCCCAGCGGCTGAGCAGTCTATCTTTCTTCTGCCTCTCTCCTACCACCAGCATCATCACCACCACCTCCAACGCAACACATACACACAAGGGGCAAACGGACCCCGACCAACCAGCCCAACATGCCTGCAAAGCGGTGGGCACAATGGTTTGCCTCCCGAACGCGAAGACTTCTTCTACCTTCGCTCCCCACGCCGGGAAAGTCAACACATTCCCCCGAGGCTCGTCCATAAGGATGGGGGAATCGAGGAGAGAGTGGGGGATTGGGGGGGGGGGAGAGGATCGCCTCTGCTCGCGATTCAACGCTTTCCCCGTCCTTCTCGATCTCGCTCAGCCGGATAGACACCACCGCCACCCGCGGCAACCCTTCGCCCGCCCCTTACCTTCAATTCCCTCTCCGAGCCAACCGAGCTAAATCGGCTCCCCCCCCCCCCCCAGCCACGCTTGGATCCCCGCTGCCTCCGAGTCGGAGGGGGAGGAAGGAAGGAAGGAAGGAAGGAAGGAAGGAAGGAAGGAAGGAAGGAAGGAAGGAGGGAAGGAAGAATAAATGCAGGGAAGGAAGGAAGGAAGAATAGATGTAGGGAAGGAAGGAAGAATAGATGCAGGGAAGGGAGACAAGGAGGAAGGAAGGAGGGAGAGAAGGAAGGAAGGAAGGGTAGATTTAGGGAAGGAAGGAAGGAAGAATAGATGTAGGAAAGGGAGACAAGGAGGAAGGAAGGAGAGAAGGAAGGAAGGAGGGAAGGAAGAATAAATGCAGGGAAGGAAGGAAGGAAGAATAGATGTAGGGAAGGAAGGAAGGATAGATGTAGGGAAGGGAGACAAGGAGGAAGGAAGGAGGGAGAGAAGGAAGGAAGGAAGAATAGATTTAGGGAAGGAAGGAAGAATAGATGTAGGGAAGGGAGACAAGGAGGAAGGAAGGAGGGAGGGAGGGAAGGAAGGAAGGAAGGAAGGAAGGAAGGAAGGAAGGAAGGAAGGAAGGAAGGAAGGCTCAAAGCGCACCCCAGGGGGAATTCTTCTTCAGCTCAACATTGAAAGAGGAATGGGGGGGAGAGAGGGAGAGGGAGGGGTAAGGAGGGAAAAGAGAGGAAATTTCCCAGGGATCCGAAATGGGGGTATCGGGAACGGGACGAGGCTCGGGGGGGGGCACGTCGCTACCCCGTCCCCAAAAATCAAAACGCAAAAAAAGAGGAAGGACACTGGGCCACCCTCTCCCTCCCACCCACCCCTCGCCCTCCTTTGCAATTGCAAAGAGGTGGGGGGAAGCGTCCAAGTTAGGGCTCTCTCATAAAAGTGAGACCCCCCCGCCCGCCCATCCCTCTCTCCCTCCCCCCTCTCCATCCCAGCCACAATCTCCAAAGGAATGCTTGCAAGACAAGAAAAGAAGGAAGGGAGGGAGGAATGGGAGGGAAGGAATGGGTGAAGGAAGGAAGGAAGGAAGGAAGGAAGGAAGGAAGGAAGGAAGGAAGGAAGGAAGGAAGGAAGGAAGGAAGGAAGGAAGGAAGGAAGGAAGGAAGGAGAAAAAAAAGACGGCGGACAAGTCCGGCAGCCGCCTCGAGAACTTACCCGAGGAGATTTCGCCCAACTTGAAAAGAAGGCGAGGCAGAAAGCAAAAACGAGGTGGGGAAAAAACCCAGCAAAAAAAAATGTGATTTTTTAAAAAAATCCTCCGGTTAGTGCCAGCAACTCCGAGCGGCTTGAACAACGACGGCGGTCCACCTTCTCCTCCTCCTCCTCCTCGGCAGCCGAGCGAGCCCGTCGGAGATGCCGAGGATGCCCAACGAAGATGCCGCGGCGCCCGGAGCCCAACGACCGTCCACGCCGGCGGAAAGATGCGCGGGAGCGGGAGCTCTCCTCCTCCTGCTTGCGCGCCCGCGGCTAGCCGAGCCGGTTGCGGGCGACGCGCCTGGCTGGCCCCGGAGGCGAGCCGCTGCCAACTCCGAGCCCGCGTTCGCCCCGCAGCTTCCCCCGTTGCCTTTACTACCGCCGCCGCCGTTGCTTGCACCGCGGCTCCTCCGCGCGGCGGTCGCCCGGGCTGCGCGCTGCTTCAGCGGCTGGCGTCTGAACTCCGCTTTCCCCCGACAGCGCCTGCAAGTCCTCGCCGCGCCTGACATCACTGCGAAAGGGGCGGGCGGTGCGAGAGGAGGAGGAGAAGGAGGAGGAAGGGGGACATGCAAATGAGAGGAGGGGGGATATTTTTTTAAAAAAAAAATGAAGATTTTTTTTTTTTTTTGCAAAGCGGGCGAGCTCGCCCCACCGCCCGCCCGCCCACCTCGCCTCCCTCTCGCTCGCTCTCCCCGCGCGGTCTTAAAGGCTCCTGCGAACGGCGGCGGCGGCGGCTGCTTTTTGGAGCTCCGCGAGCGAGCGAGTGGTGGAATCCCGGCGTAAAAGAGCCCCGTGGAGGATGGCTACGTTTGGGGATGAAGGAAGGGGGTTCTGGAGAGCCGGAGAAGGCGGGGGTCCCGCCCGCGTTTCCCTTTGGAAGTCGGCGAGAAGTTTGGGTGCCTCCGGGAGGCGTCTCGAGGCCGCCGCGGGGTTGCTTTCGTGGGAAAGAGGGAGAGGTGTTTTTCCCCCCCTTCCTTGGACGTGCATGAGAAAAAGTCTTGGCTTCTTCGTTGGGATCGCTTGTTTTGCCGTCGGTCTTTCTTGGAGAGGGAAGAAGGGAGGAAGGAGGACAAGGAATAGAGGGAAGATGATGGGAGGAGGGAAGGGAAGGAAGGAATCGGGATGGAGTGGAAGGAAATAAAGAAGTAGGGATGGGGTGGAAGGAAATAGGATGAAGGAAGGAAATGGGATAAGGGATAGAGTTGAAGGAAATGGCAGGCAGGCAGGCAGGCAGGCAGGCAGGCAGGCAGGAAGGAAGGAAGGAAGGAAGGAAGGAAGGAAGGAAGGAAGGAAGGAAGGAAGGAAGGAAGGAAGGAAGGAAATGGGCCAAGGGATAGAGTGGAAGAAATTGGATGAAGGATGGAAGGAAATAGAAAAGAAGGAAGTGAGGGAGGGAGGGAGGAAGGAAAAATAGACAGGTGGAAGGAAGGAAGGAAGGGAGGGGGGAGGAAATAAATAAATAAAAAGCAAGCGAAAGAAAGAAAGAAAGAAAGAAAGAAAGAAAGATTTCAATTCCCTCAGGAATTTTAATAGTTCAACTTGGATGTCATCCCAAAGTCCTCCACTTCCTTACTCACAGCCTGTGGTCACTGGATACTCTGCAGCTTGGTACAGCCAAGCCACCAGCACAACTGGCCAATCCTATTGTGACCTGCCTGGGAGTCCACTAGTTAAACCAACCTTTTGCTTTCTCCTCACCTTGGAAGCTGAAAACCCCCGGAAGGAACTGCAGGTGAAGCTCAGGCCTTAAAATTCCCACTAGGCAAATCCTGGGCATCCTTATTCAAAGATGAGCTTCAGGTGGGTCCAGATCGCTCACCTGTCCCTGGTTAATCACATGACCTCCACTTGAGAGAGCTGTGGAAATCCATAGGACCATCCAGGCAGGGTTCCCATAAAAGGCTGGACTCTGTTGACTTCCTTGGGCTTTCTGTTTTCCGACAATGAATTAATTAATGGATTAATTAGTTCATTAAAGGATTTGCTCAACTGGACACCAAGTTGCTTTGAGGAGATTGCTGTTCATGTTCCCCTCCCTGGAGCATTCGGGAGACTGCGGGAGCCACAAAGAGAGTTCAGTCTCAGGACAGATCGTAATTGAGGCAAGACTTTTTTTTTCAAGCCGGTCTTGCCCCGTTGTTTTACCAAGGCTATTAAGTGAACCACTGCGGTTGACACAGTTGTTGAGGGAAGCCGCCTTCTCCATTGTCTCTGCCCATTAGAAGGTCTCCAAAGAGGATCACACTGCCCCCATCATAAATATGAACTGGTTGCCAAGGATCTGACTTGTGATCAGGTAACCATGGTTGTAAGTATGAAACATGGTCTCCCTCTCTCCCTCCCTCCCTCTTTCTCTCTCTGTCTCTCTCCCCCCTCTCCCTCCTTCTCTCTTTCTCTCTCTCCCTCTTTAGCTCTCTTTCTCACCCCTCTCTCACCCCCTATCTCCCTCTTTCTCTCCCTTTCTCTTCCTTCCTCTTTCTCTCTCTTCCTCCCTCTTCCTCTCTCTCTCCCCCCTGTACTCTCTCTCCATCTCCCTCTCTCTCCCTCTCTCTCTCTCTCCCTCTCTCTCTCCCTCCCTCTCTCCCTCTCTCCCCCCTCTCTCTCCCCCTCTCTCCCTCTCTCTTCCTCTCTCCCTCACTCTCTCTCTCTCTTCTGTACCCTTGTAACTTTAAACAGTGGTTGTTCAGTCAAGGACTATCTGTATAGAACAGAGTTGTCAAACTTACATTGTCATTAAGTGATGTAGTTTGACTTTCCCCCCTTCGCTAAAATGGGAGTGGGCAAAGCCAGCATGTGAAGCATCCGGACCCTGGTACAGGACATATTTTTTGGCTACCCGTGGTAGCTGAACTCAGTTTTTGGCTAAACCCAGCAGTCATATCTTGATTTTGATGAACTGGAACTTCATCAACAGGTTCAACTAGAACGAGAAGACTCTGTTGTGTTAATAATGACGCTTGCACCCCATTTCAGTAAGCCTCATTTCTCGATGCAGCAAAGGAGCGTCTGCAAATACAGCTTGTCACTTCCTTAAGATGAACGGGGAAGGAAATTGCCATTCACCAGTAACTTCTTTCCTTGGGGAGCTTTTGTCTAGCAGAAAACATTGGAGGATGACTCCAGCGAGGTGTCTTTCTCCTCACTTCTTTCTCTGGCCCTCTTCACTGGGTTCTCCAGCATGTAAAACGACCCTCTGAAGAATAGCCATGGCACTTAGACTTATATACCGCTTCACGGGGCTTTACGGCCCTCTCTAAGCGGTTGACACAGAGTCAACATATTGGCCCCAACAGTCGAGGTCAGTGATGGCGAACCTTTTTCTCCCTCGGGTGCCAAAATAGTGCATGTACGTGCTATTGCAAGCTGCATGTATGTGCCCACACCCATATTCAATACCTTCTCATGTGCCCATGGTGCCCCATTTCCTGACTTTCAGTGGGCCAAGGAGGCCCATTTTTCTCCCTATCCAGGCGCCAGAGGCTTTCACGGAGCTTGGCAATGCCATCTCCTGCCCCCCTGGTGGCCCTCCGGAGGCCAAAAAGGCCCTCCTAGAGCCTCCATGCGAGCCAAAAATCAGCTGGCAGGCGCCCACATGTGTGCTGGAACTGAGCTCATGTGCCAGCAAGTATGTCTCCTCGTGCCACATCGTGCCACCTTGCCATCACAGATCTAGGTCTTCATTTTACCAGTCAATGAAGGATAGAAGGCTGAGTCAACCTTGAGCCAGTGAAATTTGAATAACAGGGTTGGAAGGGAAACCTTGTAGGTCATCTAGTCCAACCCCACACCATTTCTGACCAATGGCAGTCCAGTCTCTTCTTGAAAGCTTCCAGGGATGAAGCTCCCAAAACTTCTGGTGGCAACTTCTGTTCCGTTGGTTGGTTGTTCTCACCTTCAGAAAAAAATCTCCTTATTTCTATGTTGAATCTCTTATTTATTCATTCATTCGTTCATTCATTCATTCATTCCATTTTTATGCCGCCCTTCTCCTTAGACTCAGGGCGGCTTACAACATGTTAGCAATAGCACTTTTTTAACAGAGCAAGGCTATTGCCCCCACAATCCGGGTCCTCTACATAGGTTTCCATCCATCCATCCATCCAGTTGCAACCTTTTCCCATAGAGTTGCACACCTGTGATAGCTTCCTGTTATAGTTGCATGCACCTCGGAGCACTTTTTCTTCATCAAGTTGCTGAAAGCGGAGAAAAGTGACAAGCACACAAAGATACCTTCCGCCTTAAAAATCAGCTGGCAAATACTTGGTCTAATTCTTCCCGCTGCTTCTTTTGAATTCCTCTGCTAAGGTAGCATGATGGTTAACAGCTTCAGGTTGAAACTCCATTCAGGCATGAGTTTCTGGAGGGTTCTCATAATACAATTGTTCATTTAGGGGTAGTGATTTCTGACAGCCTCAAAATGGGTGAGCAGTGTGGTCGGGCGGTAGGAAAGGCAAGTAGGATGCTTGGCTGCATAGCTAGAGGTATAACAAGCAGGAAGAGGGAGATTGTGATCCCCTTATGTAGAGCGCTGGTGAGACCCCATTTGGAGTACTGTGTTCAGTTCTGGAGACCTCACCTACAAAAAGATATTGACAAAATTGAACGGGTCCAAAGACGGGCTACAAGAATGGTGGAAGGTCTTAAGCATAAAACGTATCAGGAAAGACTTCATGAACTCAATCTGTATAGTCTGGAGGACAGAAGGAAAAGGGGGGACATGATCGAAACATTTAAATATGTTAAAGGGTTAAATAAGGTTCAGGAGGGAAGTGTTTTTAACAGGAAAGTGAACACAAGAACAAGGGGACACAATCTGAAGTTAGTTGGGGGAAAGATCAAAAGCAACATGAGAAAATATTATTTTACTGAAAGAGTAGCAGATCCTTGGAACAAACTTCCAGCAGACGTGGTTGGTAAATCCACAGTAACCGAATTTAAACATGCCTGGGATAAACATATATCCATCCTAAGATAAAATACAGGAAATAGTAAAAGGGCAGACTAGATGGACCATGGGGTCTTTTTCTGCCGTCAGTCTTCTATGTTTCTATGTTTCTATCTACTTTGCTCACGCCAAGCATGGTTTGCTTTTCCAACTTCCTTTGGATTTAAACTTGGGTTTAGCTAGACCCACACAAGAGCCTCAACCAAATCCAACCACATTAGAACTTAGGTGGTGTTGTGGTTCAGCCTGAGGCTGCTCAGGGGCCGGCTGTGTCTCTGCTGGCTCCATGCCCGGAGGAGGATGACAGCGAAGAGGAGGGGGCTGAACAGTCGGACGGGGGAGAGGAAAGTCAGGAATGGGACGAAGGAGAACAGCATGAGAGCCCCGGGGGGGGGGGGCTCTCCCCAGCCAGTAACTTGGAGTCATTAGGTGATGAAGCCCAAGCCGTCATTGACATGCGACAGAGACGTTCAGATCAAAGAAAGGAGCAATTAAAGAAGTATTATCAGCACTGATTTAGGAACAGCTGGGCTTGGGTGTGGTCCTCCTTAGCAGGGTTTAAAAGGCAGGCAAGCCCTTGAAGCCATGTGGAGTGTTATCAGTTGGAGTTACGGTGTCCTGCTTTGTTCTCGGCGTCTCTGTTCCTGGCTTGTGGCCCAGCAGTTTGGAAGACCCGTGGGAGGTGTAGGTCTGCTATCTACAGCCTCGTCTTGGCAGCAAGAATCCTGTATTGCTGCAGGGACTTTTGCCTTCGTGGATATATCTGAAGATACAGCGTTTTCCTGTTTGTAAGGACATTTTCTGTTACCTGTGTTTTTCTTGAATTTTATAAAACTGCCTTTGCCTTTTACCAGTGTGTCTGGATTCTCTTTTTGGGTTGGTCTTGGCTTCCGGAGTGACCCAGACAGAACAGGTGTGAACCAACCTACCTTTCAAAGAGAATATTTACAGCTCATAGAAACAGAACTTTGACGGCAGAAAAAGACCTCATGGTCCATCTAGTCTGCCCTTACACTATTTCCTGTATTTTATCTTAGGATGGATATATGTTTATCACAGGCATGTTTACATTCAGTGGATTTACCAACCACTTCTGCTGGAAGTTTGTTCCAAGCATTTACTACTATTTCAGCCAAATAATATTTTCTCACGTTGCTTCTGATCCTTCCCCCAACTAACCTCAGATTGTGTCCCCTTGTTCTTGTGTTCACTTTCCTATTAAAAACACTTCTCTCCTGAACCTTATTTAACCCTTTTAACATATTTAAATGTTTTGATCATGTCTCCCCTTTCCCTTCTGTCCTCCAGACTATATAAATTGAGTTCATGAAGTTGAACTTCCAAAGGCAACTTCTGTTCCATGGGTTGATTGCTCTCACTGCCAGAAAATTTCTCCTTATTTCTAGGCTGAATCTCTCCTTGTTCAGTTTCCAAATTCCATCCATTATTCCTTGTCTGGCAGTCAGGTGCCTTGGAAAATAGCTTGACCCCCTCCTCTCTGTCGCAGCCCCTCAAACAGTGTTCCCTCTAATTTTTTTGTGGGGTGGGTGGAAAAGTATAGTGTCTGAGCGGCAGTCCCTTTGGGACTGGGCGGCACAGAAATAATGAATGAATGAATGAATGAATGAATGAATGAATGAACGAACGAACGAACGAACGAACGAACGAACAAACAAACAAACAAACAAACAAACAAACAAACAAATAAGAAACCCACCCTGTTTTGCCTCAGAGAATTTCAAAATAAAATACTGTACTGTGTGTCTATAACAGTGAGCTCATAATAGGGCAACTCTATCAATATCAAAATGCCATTTAAATAGTTGAGCTCGTTTCAAACTAGATTTTGATTTTCTTTCTTCCTTACTCCCATTCTTTTTCTTTCTCTTTTCCTTCCTCTCTTTTTTCTATCTGTTTCTCTCTCTTCCTCTCTTCCTCTCTCTCTCCTTCCCTCTCACTCTTTCCCTCTTGGCTTCTGGGCAGGTTTGGAAAACTCTGAGTTGATGAGGGAACTATGCCCGCAAATATCTTGCCTTTCCTGGTCCTTCACCGTTCATCGTATGCTAGCATTGATGGTTTTACCATCATCAACCTGCCTTGCCAAGACTATTGGGAGGATCCTGTAGAAATATAAATGAAGCATGTTTTTTGGTGTAAATGAAAACATTAATAGAAGCAGCTTGCATCTGGATATGCCAACAGACTGAAAAACAGGTCAGATTGCTCTTATTATGTCTTTAGTAGAGCCTGGCTGTAGGAAAATCTACAAGAGAAACATTTCACGGCGTGGAAATAAAACATTGGTTGTATTTTACGCTGATTGGAAGAAAAACACAGCCAATGCACAAAATCAAGATGCCAGAATCAGTAGGTATTGAAGTGTTTCATGGCACAAAACTAAAAAAAATATATAATAAAGCTGCTACTTAGAGAAGATCAAGCTGCTATGCAAAGCATTGCTACAAAAGGGAATAAGAAAAGATTAATCCCCAGATAAAATAATAATAATAATTATCGATAAAATCCGGCAATTTCATAGATAGTTCCATGTGGGTTGCGGTTTTGTTTTGTAACAGTGTGAAGGGATTTTGTCACAGCCTTCTGGAATATTTATTCCTGTATGTATTTCTTTCTGGTCTATTCGGTCTCCCTGGATATTTCAGTAATCTCCAGTTGAAGAATTAATGCAGTTCATCCCTGCTTAAGATAAACCCAGATCAGGTAGGTGTAGTTTTGAACTATGGCGGTTCTGCTTAATTTATAGTGCTTGATAATTTGTGCTGAGATTTACAACCGGTGAAATTTGATGTTTGCTAAAGAAAATGATTAATACGACGCTTGGATGTTCTCTTTGCTTCATATTGTTATTTGGAGGAAGGGAGTAATTTTTTAAAAAACAACAACAACAACTCGACAACCAGCCACATAGAGATATGAGACAGACGTGGTAAAACGCCTTGCATAGTTCAATAGAATCGGCTGCTGGCCACGTCCCTCTGCATTCGTCAAGCAGCCACAAATTTTGGATTGCATACATTTGTTTCAAAATATCAGCAAAATATCACCGCTGCCTTCCAGTCTGTGGTTGCTGAATGAGGGAGGATGACCGACAAAGGTTCTGGAGCAGCTGTTTTAGACACCAAATGACTCAACATCGCTTGCCTTGGCTGTTATTGTACGTGCGATTCATTTGCACTGGTGAAATTACTGTAAAGGAGGGATTTCCTGGGGTGTTTTAGTGCTAATCTTGCCTCCCTTTGTTTTATTTTTATTTTGTTGGCTAGGGAAAGTCAAGATTATGATTATCTGGTAAAAATGGGTTGCTAGAGCAGGCTTCTCCAGACCCCAGCTGCAGATGTGGGGGATTTCAACCCCCCCACCAAGCCTTCAGCCAGCATGCGGCCCTATTTGGACAGGGAGTCACTGCTCACAGTCACTCATGCCCTCATCAACTCGAGGTTCGATTACTGCAACGCTCTCTACATGGGGCTACCTTTGAAAAGTGTTCGGAAACTTCTGACCGTGCAGAATGCGGCCGCGAGAGCCATCGTGGGGCTTCCTAGATTCGCCCATGTTTCTGCAACTCTCCGTGGCCTGCACTGGCTGCCGATCGGTTTCCGGTCACAATTCAAAGTGTTGGTAATGACCTTTAAAGCCCTACATGGCATTGGGCCAGAAAACATCCAGAACCGCCTTCTACCACACAAATCCCAGCGGCCGATAAGGTCCCACAGAGTTGGCCTTCTCTGGGTCCCGTCGACCAAACAATGTTGTTTAGAGTTGGCCTTCTCTGGGTCCCGTCGACCAAACAATGTTGTTTGGCGGGCCCCAGGGGAAGAGCCTTCTCTGTGGCGGCCCCGGCCCTCTGGAACCAACTCCCCCAGATATTAGAATGGCCCCCACCCTCCTTGTCTTTCGCAAATTACTTAAGACCCACCTTTGTCGCCAGGCATGGGGGAGTTAAGTTATCCTTTCCCCCTAGGCTACTACAAGTTATGCATGGTATGTTTGTGTGTATGTTTGGGTTTTTTATAATAAGGGTTTTTTAGTTGTTTTTATTAATTGGATTGTTCATGTTGTTTTACCACTGTTGTTAGCCACCCCGAGTCTGCGGAGAGGGTCGGCATACAAATCAAATAAATAATAATAATAATAATAATAATAATAATAATAATAATAATAATCCTTGATTCAATCGGGCGAGCCTGGTGGGACCTGAATATCTCTGGAGGACACTGAGTCAAGGAAGAGAGATGAGCCTTGGGATAGAAAGACGAATAAGCAATAGCAATAGCGTTTAGACTTATGCAGTGGTACCTCTACTTAAGAATGCTTCTACTTAAGAACATTTCTAGATAAGAAACGGGTGTTCAAGATTTTTCTGCCTCTTCTTAAGAACCATTTTCTACTTAAGAACCCGAGCCCGGAAAAATTTCCCAGGAGATTTGAGAGCGGCACGAAGGCCTGGCTAGTTTCCTGCCCTTCCCCCTTTAATCCCAGCCATCTCGGGCTTTTCTGGGCTGCCAGAGGAGCCTTTCGGTGGCGCTAAATGAGGCTTTGGCAGTCCAGAGCGAAGAAAGCATTTTCCTTTCTCTGGGCGCTTGGAGAGGGAATAAACTTCTGCCAGTGCCCAGAGAAAAGAAATGCTCCCTTCGCTCTGGACAGCGACTGTCCTCCTCCTCTTCTTCCTCCTCCTCCTCCCATCCAAATTCTGAGTTTTTATCTCTTTCCTAATAGTTTTGCATGCATTATTTGCTTTTATGGGAACAATTGCTTCTACTTACAAACTTTTCTACTTAAGATCCTGCTCACCGAACAAATTAAGTTGTTAAGTAGAGATACCCCTGTATACTGCTTCATAGAGCTTTTACAGCCCTCTCTAAACCGTTTACAGAATCAGCCTCTTGCCCCCAACAATCCGGGTCCTCATTTAACCCACCTCGGAAGGATGGAAGGCTGAGTCAACCTTGAGTCGGTGGTGAGATTTGAACTGCTGAACTGCAGCTAGCAGTTAGCTGAAGTAGCCTGCAGTGATACACTCTAACCAGGACTCAGGGCGGCTTACCACAATTGTTGGGGGCAATATGCTTACTCTCTGTAAACCGCTTAGAGAGGGCTGTAAAGCACTGTGAAGCAGTATTTAAATCTAAATGCTATTGCTATTAGCTGCTTCATTACCCAATGCACTGTGATGACGTTACCTAGTTTGGTAATGAAACGTCTGCAAGAAAACAACCAAGCCCAGAGAGCATCAAACATTCCTGCATGACATCTCTCAGCTACAAACACTCTCCTTTCTTAATTGTCTAGATTCCTGTGAATAAACCTAAATAATTATTTTGGCTGCAGTTTAACATCCAGTCCTGATCCTTTTACAGCTGACACAATACTCTCCCTTCATGCCCAAAAGCTTAAAAAAATATTATGTTATATTTTAAGCTAAAATGATATAATATGATATGATATAATATAATATAATAATATAACATAATATAACATAATATAACAATATAATATAACAGTTTTTCCCCGAACACCATCACTCTACTAAACAAATAATTCCCTCAACACTGTCAGACTTTCTACTAAATCTGCACTTCTATTCTACTAGTTTTTCTCATCATTCCTATCACCCATTTCCTCCCATGTTGACTGTATGACTGTAACTTGTTGCGTATATCCTAAGATTTTTATTAATATTGCTTCTTCATTGCTTATTTGACCCCTATGACAATCATTAAGTGTTGTACCACATGATTCTTGACAAATGTATATTTTATTTTATGTACGTTGAGAGCATATGCACCAAGACAAATTCCTTGTGTGTCCAATCACACTTGGCCAATAAAAAGTCTATTCTATTCTATTCTATTCTATTCTATTCTATTCTATTCTATTCTATTCTATATAATATAATATAATATAATATAATATAATATAATATAATATAATATAATATAATATAATATAATATAATAATATAATTTACTATTATATATAGCCGCTCCGAGTCCTCAGAGAGGGGCGGCATAAAAATCTAATAATTTATTATTAATTATTATTATTAATATAATATAATATAGCATTGCATTGCATTGCATTATATTATAGTATTATACTATTATATTATATTCTGGATGCTTTATGAACACCTCTTCAACATAACTTAGCGTTTGACTGCATACCGATTACATTTTATTCTTAAATAATAATTAAAGGATGCATTACCACATAGATTTCAAAATAGATGTGAAACTTCAGCACACTATCCCCCCACCTCCTTTGTACTGGATAGATAAAATTTGTTTCTTCATTCCTTGTCACCTCCACTGCGGTGTGAGGTTTTGTTGTGGTGGTGGGTTTTTTTGCCATTTTCCCTTGATTTCTAATTAGAGAGCAAAGGTGAGGGCAAATATTTCCTCTGCGTTCACCCCTCTGAACTGATAGCCACACTTGGGGTTTTAACCGAAGCCTCAGAGACACGATTTCACCATTGACCAAGTGCCGGTTTTTAATTATATTTTAAGAGGTAGAGACGTGGAAGGGTGGGGAGCGGAAAACTGTAAATATTGCTTCGTGAAGCAAATGAGCTCACTTGCTGATGACAATGTAATTAGGTGTGGGATTTTTTTTTTTGGTCTTTTTTTTCTAGGGGGTTGGCAATGAATCTCAATAAGAGCAAAGAAAAAGGGAAAAGGAGAAAAAAAGAAAAGGAAAAGTGATCTTGTCATACCCTCTCTTCCCTTTTTCATTTGCTCACAGTCACTCATGCCCTCATCACCTCGAGGCTCGACTACTGTAATGCTCTCTACATGGGGCTACCTTTGAAGAGTGTTCGGAAACTTCAGATCGTGCAGAATGCAGCTGCGAGAGCAGTCATGGGCTTTCCTAAATACGCCCATGTCACACCAACACTCCGCAGTCTGCATTGGTTGCCGATCAGTTTCCGGTCACAATTCAAAGTGTTGGCTATGACCTATAAAGCCCTTCATGGCACTGGACCAGAATATCTCCGGGACCGCCTTCTGCCGCACGAATCCCAGCGACCAGTTAGGTCCCAGAGAGTTGGCCATCTCCGGGTCCCATCAACTAAACAATGTCGGTTGGCGGGACCCAGGGGAAGAGCCTTCTCTGTGGCAGCCCCGACCCTTTGGAACCAACTCCCCCCAGATATCAGAGTTGCCCCCACCCTCCTAGCCTTTCGTAAGCTCCTTAAAACCCACCTCTGTCATCAGGCATGGGGGAATTGACATGTTTCCTCCCCCTAGGCTTATAAAATTTATGCATGGTACGCTAGTATGTATGATTGGTTTTAATTTGTGGTGTTTTTTTAAATTAACTTAAATATTAGATTTGTTTTACATTGTATTGTTATTGCTGTGAGCCGCCCCGAGTCTGCGGAGAGGGGCAGCATACAAATCTGATTAAACTTAAACTTAAACTTCTTGACTGCCCATTTTGAACATGGGCAAACTCTTGCCCTGTTTAAAGGCGGCCCTCAACTTATGACCATTCATTCGTATGTCCAATTGAAGCAGTGAAGGTCTGATTTTTACTGCCACGCAGTGGGTGTGGCTTATTTTGTGGGTGTGGCTTGTCAGCCATGTGACCAGGTGGGAGTGGCTTCATGATCATGTGACCAGACGAGTGGCTTAAATGTCACGTGACTGGCTTAAAGGTAGCCAACCTGACGTCACTCACGTCAAGAGTTTGGGTTAGGGTTACGGTGCCTGGCCTCTCCTCGTCTCAAAGAGATACAATCTACTTATTATTACTGAGCATCCAAAATATACTATTTAATTCTATGTATATATGCCATATGTGTACATATATATATACACACAGGCGCACAAAAATATACATTAACTACTATATAAACTATATGTGTATGTACACACACACAGGCATGCACAGCTCTTCTAAAATTATACGCATTCAACCTCATTTACTGCGATAGGAAAAACATCACCCAGAGTCCAGAAGAGAAATAAAAAATAAAAAATAAAAAAATTTCTACAGGTTCTGCGTACCTGACCGTACTACCATTGGCTTAAAGTCACAACAATGTTGAAATAATGCGTATATCCACATATATTATATGACCACTGATGGCCTGCTACCGGAACCATAGTTTCCTCTAAGCTGAGCAGTGAGCAATCGGTCACTTAAAAATCATCATCAACTCAGAGTTTTCCAAACCTGCCCAGAAGCCGAGAGGGAAAGAGTGAGAGGGAAGGAGAGAGAGAGGAAGAGAGGAAGAGAGAGAAACAGATAGAAAAAAGAGAGGAAGGAAAAAAGAAAGAAAAGGAATGGGAGTAAGGAAGAGAGAAAGAAAATCAAAATCTAGTTTGAAACTAGCTCAACTATTTAAGTGGCATTTTGATATTGATAGAGTTGCCCTATTATGAGCTCACTGTTATAGACACACAGTACAGTATTTTATTTTGAAATTCTCTGAGGCAAAACAGGGTGGGTTTTTTATTTGTTTGTCTGTCTGTCTGTCTGTCTGTCTGTCTGTCTGTCTGTCTGTCTGTCTGTCTGTCTGTCTGTCTATCTATCTATCTATCTATCTATCTATCTATCTATCTATCTATCTATTTATTTAATATTTCTGTGCTGCCCAGTCCCGAAGGGACTGCCGCTCAGACACTATACTTTTCCGCCCACCCCCTAAAAAAATTAGAGGGAACACTGACCGGAACGGTAAGGTGCTACATTCCAGTAGCGACCTTTGGGATGTGCACACAGCTGCACATCCCTGACATGTGCTGGCATGTGTCCGTGCAAGATCTGCGCATGCACAGCAATCAAAAGTGAAGACACTTGTGGGATTTTGGTGATTTTTGTTGATTTATTTTTTTTTTTTGCTTCTGTGCATACGGCGAAGCAAAAATATTGGTGAAAATCACTGAAATCTTCATGCATAATTTTGCTTGCTGAGCATGCGCAGAAGACAAATCTTGCACCGATAGGCAACTGCGCACCCACTGGACATGCGGGCGCCCGCGACAGCCTCAGAGGGCGCTCTGGTTGTGCCAAAGACAGCAGTCCTTCGCTGTATATGACCCAGAGAAACAACAACATTAAGAGCTCTCCAGCAACATCAGAAGGTCCATAGGAGGGGAAAAAACTCTTCATTATTGCATGCTAAAACACATTACTGCCTGCCACCTACTTTAATTACATTTCTAAAGCTAGTAATTGTTCATCTTAATGAAATTAACGTTTCAAAAGGTGAGATATCAGAACATAGAGTAGCAGGGTCGGAAAAGGCCGTGGAGGTCTTCTAGTGCAAACCGCTTGCTCACGGCAGGAGATCCTGTAGTGGTAAAATGAATGGGTTGGAAGGCACCTTGGAGGTCTTCTAGTCTAGCCCACTGCTCAAGCAGGAGAACCTATACTATTTCAGATAAGTGACTGTCTAGTCCAGTGATGGTGAACCTTTTTTTTCCTTGCCGAAAGAGCATGAGGTGTGCTATCGCACATGTGCAAGTGCCCACACTCATAATTCAATGCCTGGGGAGGGCAAAAACAGCTTCCCCCACCCCCCCCAAAGGCCCTCTGGAGGCTGGAAAGGGCCTGTTTCCCAGCTTCTGTTGGGTCCTATAGACTGGTGTTTCGCCCTCCCTAGGCTCCAAAGGCTTCCCTGGAGCCAGGGGAAAGTAAAAACACCTTCCCCTATCCTCCTGGAGGCTACCTGGAAACCCAAAACACCTTCCCAGAGCCTCTGTGTGAGCCAAAAATCAGCTGACCAGCACACAGATGCACATTGGAGCTGAGCTAGGGCAATGGCTCTCATGCCAGCAGATATGGCTCCATGTGCCACCTGTGGCACCCATGCCATAGGTTCGCTATCACTGGTCTAGTCTCTTCTTTAAAGAGATTATTGCAACATGCTCTACATGGGGCTACCCTTGAAGAGCATTTGGAGACTACAGTTGGTCCAGAATGCAGGGTAGAACAGGAAGCAACGAGTGGAAGCTAAACAAGGAGAGAAGCAACCTAGAACTAAGGAGAAATTTCCTGATAGCCACAACAGTTGACCAGTGGAACAGCTTGCCTCCAGAAGTTGTGAATGCCCCAACACTGGAAGTTTTTAAGCAGACGTTGGATAACCATTTGTCTGAAGTGGTGTAGGGTTTCCTGCCTCAGCAGGGGGTTGGACTAGAAGACCTCCAAGGTCCCTTCCAACTCTGTTATTGTTGTTGTTGTTGTTATTGTTATCCTCCTCGTCCTCCTCATCTTCATCATCTGGGTGATGACCTTATTCGTTGCATCTTCCAACCTCTATGCCAATGCATCTACATCTTTTGATTTTTGACTATCAATAGAGGACAGATATCCTTTCAAAGGGAGGGGCTTAGCTTTTAGCCATAAAAGCCCATCTCTCCATTGAATTCAACGGTGAAGGGTGAGAGCATTGTGTGTTTTACAGCTCTCCCGTTCAAAGCCACTGAACAAAAGGAGGCTGCGAGAAGTGAATTTGTCTTGAAAATCTCAAAGCAAAGCTTAATTAGAGGTGCAAATCAATCACGTCTCCATTCTGCGGGCAACATTTAAAACAACAACAACAAGGAAGAAAAAAATCAATAGGATGACAACGCTGAAAATGGTGTTGGGGGTCACGATACTTCAACGTTGAACAATGAAGACATAACACCGACTTTACCAAGTTGACTTGTGCCGGCCTGTGTTTTACTAAAAAGGTTCTTGATGTTGTTCACCCAAGGAAGAGAGGCTCCATTTCTGCGTTTAACTTTTTAAAACTTTTTATCCCATCTACCCTGCTGCTTTCTGAATGTTTAAAGATCTCTGGGGGTGGGGGGCGGGGGGTGTAACAGCTTGTAAAATAATAACAGCCCATGAGAATGTGAAAATATATTTTCTTTCTGCTATGCTTTATGGCACCTCTCAGGCAGAAAGGGGGGAAAAATACATCCCGAGAGCAGTCTAGACATGCAAAAATTCGAGAACAAACAATACCTTTATTGTAACATTAAATTAACTTTTACAGGAAAGCTATACATTTTAAAACTAATGCATTCGGACCCAGCACAGCTTGTTGCACGTATCCTGTGCATTTCATCTTTTTTGAAAACCGCGTTTTCAATCAGGAAGGATTCCGTTACCTGCTATTTTCATTTAAAATCGTGTCGGTACCCAGCAATTACAGGGAGATTCATTTTAAAACGTCTTCAAACGCCTTTCATTGCTTTGATTGTTCCTCTGAGGAAAGGCTTGCTTTAAGGATTGTTTATTTTTCCATCCATCCATCGAGGGAATTCTTCTGCTGGACATCAACAGAATTCTCCCTTTGGAATTAACATGGGTAGCCCTCGAGTTACGACCACAATTGAGCCCAAAAGGTCTGTTGCTAAATGAAATGTTCATTCATTAATTCACTCACCCGCTACTTACTCATCTATCTATCTATCTATCTATCTATCTATCTATCTATCTATCTATCTATCTATCCATCTATCCATCTATCTATCGTCTATCCATCCATCCATCTACCATCTATCTATCATCTATCTATCTCTCTATCTCTCTATCTCTCTCTCTATCTTTTCTATCTATCTATCTATCTATCTATCTATTTATCTATCGTCTATCCGTCCATCTATCATCTATCTATCTATCTATCTATCTATCTATCTATCTATCTATCTATCTATCTATCTATCTAGATAGATAGATAGATAGATAGATAGATAGATAGATAGATAGATGATAGATGGATGGATGGATAGACGATAGATAAATATCTATCTGTCTGTCTGTCTGTCTGTCTGTCTGTCTGTCTGTCTGTCTGTCTGTCTGTCTATCTATCGTCTATCCATCCATCCATCCATCCATCCATCTATCTATCTACTTAAATTTCTATACCACCCAACCCCACAGAGACTCAGGGCAGCTCACAATAAAAACAGGTATAAATCAATGTAAAAACATTTCAATTTAAAATAGTTACAGTCCTCCATACATTCATGGGCCTACCTCACTAATCCCCCCTCCCCCCCAGTTCAATGGCCCCAGGCCTGTCTGAAAAGCCAGGTCTTTATGGCTTTCCAAAAGGCCAATAAGGTGGGGGTAGTATGGATCTCAGGAGGTAGCTGATTCCATAGAGTCGGGGCCACCACGGAGAAGGTTCCCCCTGCGGACCCGCCAGCCGACATTGTGTAGGTGACAGGACCCAAAAAGGCCAAACCTGTGAGCTCTTACTGGTCACTGGGAGGTATGTGGCAGAAGGCGATCTTGGAGATATTCTGGCCCTGAGCCATGCAAGGTAATAACCAACACCTGGAATTGTGTGTTAAGTGAATTTTGCCCCATTTTATGACCGTTGCTAAATGGATTTCCCCCAACCCTTCTTTCAGCCAATTCAGTTTGACTGAACCAGTCCAAACTGGCTAAATACCACGTCTGATTCCAACATACCGTTACACAATTAGGTGGGTGATATTTCATTAGTTAAATTTATAATTAAATCTACTTAAACTTTCACACTGTCTTGAGTTTTCCGGAACAAGGAGTCCACCTATATCTCAGGCTATTGCCACTTCTGAAGAATACTGTATATTAATAGGCAACTAATGAAAGACTTTTGAGAGACATGGACATATTGATTGCCAATACTTTATATTGCCAAGTACTCAATGAAGCTTACAAACACTCTATCTTGATTGGGTTCAAACACAAAATGTAACTCACAGTCTTAAAACATATTTTCCATAACATTCAGGGTCTTTGTGAATGTATGTCTATATTTTTAGCCCCTTGATTAGGGGTGGGTTCCAACTTACCTTGCTGCTGGTTCGCTTCCTGCTAGAAAAGGGATGGCAAACCTATGGCACGGGTGCCACAGCTGGCACATGGAGCCATAGGTTTAGGTTTAGGTTTATTGGATTTATATGCCGCCCCTCTCCGCAAACTCGGGGCGGCTCACAACAATAATAAAAAACAGTACAGTACACAATACCAAATCCAATGCCCACCCATCCAGTTCCAATTTAAATTAATAATCTCATAAAAAACAGTATATATAAAAAACAGGCACACAGTCAATCAATCAACAAAACAACATGGGCAAGGGGGAGGTGTTTTAGTTCCCCCATGCCTGACGGCAAAGGTGGGTCTTAAGGAGTTTACGAAAGGCAGGGAGGGTGGGGGCAATCCTAATCTCAGGGGGGAGCTGGTTCCAGAGGGTCGGGCCCCCCACAGAGAAGGCTCTTCCCCTGGGTCCCGCCAGACGACATTGTTTAATCTGCTGGCATGAGAGCCATTGCCCTAGCTCAGCTCCAACATGCACGTGTGTGCCGGCCAGCTAATTTTTGGTTCACACAGAGGCTGTGGGAGGTTGTTTTTGGCTTACAGAACTTTTATTATTATTATTATTGTTGTTGTTGTTGTTGTTGTTGTTGTTGTTGTTGTTGTTATTGTATGCCGCCCTTCTCCAAAGACTCGGAGCGGCTCACAACAAGAAACAGTACAAATCCAATACATTAAAACAATTCAAAACCCTTAATATTTTAAAAAAAAACAATCATACATCTCATACAGACCATACATAAAGCGGAAACGGCCCAGGGGAATCAATTTCCCCATGCCCAACGACAGAGGTGGGTTTTGAGGAGTTTGCGAAAAGCAAGAAAGGTGGGGGCAGTCCTAATCTCCGGGGGGAGTTGTTTCCAGAGGGTCGGGGCCGCCACAGAGAAGGCTCTTCCGCTGATAATGATAATGTGAAAGTAATATTTACTTATTGATAGTAATATGTACATGTATACACCCACTAAGTATGCATTTGACTTGACAATTGACATGCAAATTCTGTCAAACTGTCAAAAGCATCTGAAGTTTGCATCTTTGCTTGCAAAGTTTACCCTTTGTGTGTAGTTCACCTCTGAAATACTCAAAGCCTCTCCTTTAAACTACAAAATTTATTTATTGGATTTGTATGCCGCCCCTCTCCGTAGACTCGGAGCAGCTAACAACAGTAACAAAAAACAGCATGTAAATCCAATACTAAAACAACTAAAAAACCCTTATTGTAAAACCAAACATCCATACATACAAACATACCATACATGAATTGTAAAGGCCTAGAGGGAAAGAATATCTCAGTTCCCCCATGCCTGACGGCAGAGGTGGGTTTTAAGGAGCTTACGAAAGGCAAGGAGAGTGGGGGCAATTCTAATCTCTGGGGGGAGTTGGTTCCAGAGGGGCGGGGCCGCCACAGAGAAGGCTTTTCCCCTGGGCCCCGCCAAACGACATTGTTTTGTTGACGGGACCCGGAGGATGCCCACTCTGTGGGACCTAACTGGTCGCTGGGATTCGTGCGGCAGATGTACACCAGCAGCCAAAAAAGCCAATGCAATTCTAAATTGCATTAACAGAGGGATACAGTCAAGATAAATACCACTCTACAAAGCCTTTGTAAGATCTCACCTAGAATTCTGCATCCAGTTTTGGTCACCATACTATAAGAAAAGGTGTTGAGACTCTAGATAGAGTGCAAAGAAAAGTAACCAAGATGATTAGGGGACTGGAGACTAAAACATACGATGAATGATTGCAGGAACTGGGCATGGCTAGTCTAATAAAGAGAAGGAGAAATAATAGCAGTCTTCCAATATTTGAGGGTCTGCCACAGAGAAGAAGGGGTCGGCCTATTTTCCAAAGGTCCCAAAGGTCAGACAAGGAATAATGGATGGAAACTGAACAAGGAGAGAGTTAACCCAGAAATAAGGAGAAATTTTCTTACAGTGAGAACCATCAACCTATGGAACATAGCCGCCCCGAGTTTGCGGAGAGGGGCGGCATATAAATCCAATAAATCTATAAGTTGCCTTTGGAAGTTGTGGGAGTTTCATCATTGGAGGCTTTCAAGGGGAGATTGAAATGGTATATGGTGTCCTGCATGGGTTGGAGGTTGGACTGTTTGATTGATTGATTGATTGATTGATTGATTTCTATGCCACCCTTCTCGAGGCAACTCAGGGCGGCATAGAAACTACACTACACTACAACAATATAAATCTAATAACTATAAAAATATGAAAATTTACTAAAACGTTTAAAAAGACCTCATGTACACTCACACACATTCATCTAGTCCAATCATATCTTGTATTGGCCAGAGAAAGTCTCATCACTCACTGCCCCCATGTCCACCTGCAAAAGGTAGGTTTTTAAAGCTTTACAAAAGACCAGGAGGGAGGGGACGGGACATATCTCTGGAGGAAGTTCGTTCCAGAGGGCCCGGGCCACAGTAGAGAAGGCTCTTCCCCTAGGCCCCACCAATCGACATTGTCTGGCCGACAGGATCTGGAGAAGGCCAACTCTGTGGGACATAACAGGCCACACTGGGATACATGAGTCCCTTCCAACTCTGTTAATTTGTAAACATGCACATATAAACACTAATAATGTCTACCGCATTGCTACATTCTCACAAATTTCCATTTGTAGCCCTGGTCCTAAGGTAAACTTAATCAGGCAAATAGCCACTTGTTTCTGGGTCAATCCTCCAACAGATTTCCTTTAATAGCCAGGCAATTCATCTGTTTTTCACATTAAAAACAACAAGAACAGCAACAACACAACAACAACACATGGCTTGAAGCAAGTATGTATTGGTTGTACTATATGAACGAAGCCTCCTTTGATTCTGCAGCATTCATGGAACTATTTTTGGCATGTAAGTTTAGGAAGAATTTGGGGTAGAAGAATATGCTGACTTCATATTATGTGGGATTTTTCAAAGGTCATCCACCTATGGCCTCTGCCGGCATTTTGACTGATGGAAGACATTACGCCCCTGTCTTGTAAATAATGGAATCAACATGGCTTTCCAGTGGCTTTTTGCTTGGTCCTGGAGATGTTTATATGTTCTTTTCTTGACAGCTGCATGTGAAAGGTTATATAACTCTTTAACTTGGAGAGAAGTTCACGGAATCGTACTACTCAGCTTTTGAAAAGCTTCTGTTTATAGTACATCTACACCTAGAAGATGCCTCCTGCGAAAATAGTCCATGTTGGAAAGGAAAGGATCTTATTATTGGCCTGTCATATTACTGCGTGGAGTGAGAACGTTCTTTATTTTCTCCTTGCCTAGTTTAATTCTGATGTGTAGGAGCCAAGTTGGAAAAAAATAAATCCCCAAAGCAAGGGAGGAAAATGAAGGAAGGGTTGCTCTATTATAAAGAAAGTTTTATTTTATGTAAAAAAAACCCAACCAAATAAATCCCCAGGTTCCATTTTTAGAGAATTCTCTCCATAATGGCATGCATATAATGGTCCCACCATTTTTAATCTGCTACTTGAAATAGCTAAAATTTCCTCTTTTCATTAATCTGAAACTTGATTGCAATAGTATTTAGATTTATGTACCGCTTCATAGTGCTTTACAGCCGTCTCTAAGCTGTTGCCCTCAACAATCTGGGTCCTCATTTTACCCACCTCTAAAGGATGGAAGGCTGAGTCAACCTTGAGCCTACTGAGATTCAATCTGCCAAATTGCAGGCAGCTGGTGATCAGCAGAAGTAGCTTGCAGTACTGTACTCTAACCACTGCACCACTGGGGCTCCTGACAATATTATTATTATTATTATTATTATTATTAT
This sequence comes from Erythrolamprus reginae, assembly GCF_031021105.1. Classification (NCBI taxonomy): domain Eukaryota; kingdom Metazoa; phylum Chordata; class Lepidosauria; order Squamata; family Dipsadidae; genus Erythrolamprus; species Erythrolamprus reginae. The sequence continues at coordinate 50,512,814 of NC_091957.1, forward strand.
TATTATTATTATTATTATTATTTAGATTTGTATGCCGGCCCTCTCCAAAGACTCGGGGCGGTTCACAACAGTAATAGAAACAATATAACAGTGAAACAAATCTAATATTAAAAATAAAACATATATAAAACCCCAGCAATTAAAACCATACAACACATACACACCAAACATAAAATATAAAAGCCTGGGGGAGGATGTCTCAGTTCCCCCATGCCTGGTGATAAAGGTGGGTCTTGAGTAATTTGCAAAAGACAAGGAGGGTGGGGGACGTTCTAATCTCTGGGGGGAGTTGATTCCAGAGGGCCGGGGCCGCCACAAAGAAGGCTCTTCCCCTGGAGCCCGCCAAATGACATTGTTTGGTCAACGGGACCCGGAGAAGGCCAACTCTGTGGGACCTTATTGGCTGCTGGGATTCTTAGAGGTTGGGTCTTCTCTTACATAGCTCAGAGTTGACTTTTTGGGAGAAGTGAAAACCTTCACAAACAAAACTGTCATTTGAATTATGAATTCTCATCCTTCTCATTCTTCTTTTATGAGTGGTGCAGTAGCCTAGAGGTGGAGCTCTAGCCTCCCAATGTGGAGGCTGTGAGTTCAATCCTAGGTAGAGGGAAATATTTCTCTCTCTGGGCACCATGACAATATATCTGCTGAATATAACTCCTCAGTGGCGACAGGGAAGGGCATCAGGCCAGTAAACACACACACAGCTCCATTCAGTTGCCCGGACTCCACCCCTCAAGGGATTATGGGGTGAAGAAGAAAATGAAGATAATGGTGATAGCCTCTTCTTTTATCTTTTCAACTAACAGTTTTAGATTGTCAAGATTAGCAATCCTGGGTGATATTTCATTGTATTACCATATAAGGTAAAAGGTAGAGTGTAAGCATGTTAATGCTGAGTCATAGGGTGTGAACTGCATCCTGATTGGGCCAGAGCATTATAAGATGCAAATCAACTTTACCATGATTCTGTGGTTGTCTGCTGTTTGCTCTTGATGGTGGTTGTTAGTTGGCTGGCTGGAGCAGTTTGAGCGTGAGTTAAATATTGAGTAGAGTAGAGTAGTAATAGTGATTCAAAGAAATTGGTTTAGTATCTACTAGAAACCTGGATTGGTTTAGTATCTACTAGAAACCTGGATTGGTTGAGTATCTACTTGTAAGTAAGCTGAATATAGCTGATGTAAAGTTCCTGTATATAGAACACAGAATATATTTTGCATTGAAGAGTAAAACTATTGTTTTCTACCAACGCATCTTCGTCATTTATCTAGTTCATTAATTGCCAGAATATATTCTGATATGTTATCTAGTCCTCCTGTGTTACTCTGCATATATATCCAGACATAGATTACTCAGTTTCTAATCCTGATCAGTGGAAACACACAAACACACCAGTGACCCCCATTTTCTATCCAAGCGAGGTCATAAATGTTAAGGCCTTTTTTAATTGTGATATTCCAACTGGAGAAACTCGCTTCTAAAGTCTGTACATATATTAACACTTAATGAATATTGTGGCCCATTTTATTTTGATTCCTTTTTCCTTTCTCTCTCTCTCCAACCCCTCTCTTTTTTTAAAAAAAATGATGCTGATCTAGATTTTAAATTATTGCTGTTCTTCTATTTTAATTAAATTGTTTAATTTGTTTTATCTAACTCCTGGGTAGGATATGCTTTATACTGCTATTCTAATTTAAGATTTAATATGTTGCTGCTGCTGCTCTTTTTTATTGTTTTTAAGGCGCCGATTGTTTTGAGAACTTGGGTTCTAAAAGTCAACAGAGAAACGCTGAAACAAAATGAAATATTATAGGAAATGCTAGTCATACTCGCTCGCTGCATCATTTTCATATCATTGGAAAGGCCTGAAGTCAGAGTGGATGACCTGTCAAATATATGACAATCATATCATGCTTGGCTAAATTTTCTATACTGTATGTAACACAGACCAAGCCGGGGGGCTGGCCTTTATTTGGCTTATTCTTTCCAGAGGCAAAATAAATCCACAAAATATAGATGGAATGAGCTAGTTTCTCTTCCCTGTCATTGCCTGTATTTCACTGGCCATAACATCACCAGATGCTTGGTAGAATTCCTGTGTTTCAATTTTGCATTTGAAGCTCAAATTGTTTGATCAAACATAGATGGGAAAATTTATAATTATTCATAGATCTGTTATGTAAAGGAAGAGAATGCACCAAATATTTTGGTACATTTTTTCAGCATTCAACCAAGATGGACTTTTTAATGTCAGTGTGAATGCAATATTCCTTATTTGATCTACCTACCTACCTACCTACCTACCTGCCTGCCTACCTGCCTACCCGCCTACCTACCTATCATCTATCTATCATCTATCCATTTTTGTACACTTTTTATTTTTTATTATTAGCATCTGAGTATTGTTACTTTTCATCTTCTTCCTTGTTTGTATTTTAACTTTGGAAATTTTTTAAAAAAATATTGTCAAAATTGAATTTTGAATTGTTTGCAGTGTGAATGTGTTTCCCTTTCAGCAATAAATACCATGGCATCGGACCAGAATATCTCTGGGACCACCTTCTGCCGCACGAATTCCAGCGACTGGTTAGGCCCCACAGAATTGGCCTTCTCTAGGTCCTGTCGACAAAACAATGTCGTTTGGCGGGACTCAGGGGAAGAGCCTTCCCTGTGGCAGCCCCAACCCTCTGGAATCAACCACCCCCCGGAGATTAGGACTGTCCCTACCCACCTTGCCTTTTGCAAACTCCTAAAAACCCACCTTTGTCACTAGGCATGGGGAAATTGATTCCCCTCGGCTGCTCTGTTTTATGTATGGTATGTTTGGGTTGTATGATTGTTTTTAATTAAGGGTTTTAAAACTGTTTTTGCTTTTAACATTGGATTTGTATTTTGTATTACTGTTGTGAGCCACTACAAATCTTCAGAGAGGGGCGGCATACAAATCTAATAAATTATTATTGTTGTTGTTGTTGTTGTTGTTGTTAGCAACTACTTAGGGCTAGGAAAAATTTTCAGCCTCTTTTAGGGAGGAAAAAAGTATGTCTTATACAGTAGAACCCCGACTTACGAGACTAATTGGTTCCGGAAGGACGCTCGTAAGTCGGAACGCTCGTATGACGAAATATTGTTTTCCATAGGAAACAATGTAAAGTCAATTAATCCGTGCAACAACAAAAAAACCCGCTGCCGCCGAACGCGGAAGTTAGCGTTCGGCTTCAGGAGACAGCTGCGAAGCGGCGCACGTGTTTTAAAATGTGGCAGCCGGCCTGAGGGACTTGCCAGCACCCCCCCGAGCCCCCCAGGCCAGCTGCCACATTTTAAAACACGCGCGCCGCTTCGCAGCTGTCTCCTGAAGCCGAACGCGGAAGTTAGTGTTCGGCTTCAGGAGACAGCTGCGAAGCGGCGCTCGTGTTTTAAAAGGTTGCAGCCGGCCTGAGGGACTTGCCAGCACCCCCCCGAGCCCCCCAGGCCGGCTGCAACCTTTTAAAACACACGGGATACGAGCGCCAAGGAGATGTCTCCTGAAGCCGAACGCGGAAGTTAGCGTTCGGCTTCAGGAGACAGCTCCTTGGCGCTCGTATCCCGAATGTGAGCTCGGGAGGCGAACAAAAATGTCGCTCCCCTCCCAGCTCTTATCTCGAGTAGCTCGTAAGTAGAGCTGCTCGTATGTCGAGGTTCCACTGTACTCCGAAAAATATGGTAATATAGCTCTACTTTTGAAGATGAGCAGGCTGAGTCCTGAAGGAGGGGTTAAACACGTCATCAATCACAAGTTCCTGTGCTCCCACAAGAGATCCAAGTCCAACCCAGCTTGAGGAGCCGAGGTGGCGCAGTGGGTAGAGTGCAGTACTGCAGGCCACTAAAGCTGAATGTTAGATCTGCAGATCAGCGGTTCAGACCTCATCACCGGCTCAAGATTGACTCAGCCTTCCATCTTTCCAAGGTGGGTAAAATGAGGACCTGGGTTGTTGGGGCAATAGGCTGGCCTCTGTTACAAAGTGCTATTGCTAACATGTTGTAAGCCGTCCTGAGTCTAAGGAGAAGGGCGACATTAAAAAAATCAGATAGGTCGGTCGGTAGGTAGGTAGGTAGATAGATAGATAGATAGATTAGATAGATAGATAGATAGATAGAGATAGGTGATAGAAAGGTAGAGACAGACTAGATAGATAGATAGATAGATAGATAGATAGATAGATAGATAGATAGATAGATAGATAGATAGAGATAGGTGATAGAAAGGTAGAGACAGACTAGATAGATAGATAGATAGATAGATAGATAGATAGATAGATAGATAGATGGATGGATGGATGGATGGATGGATGGATGGATGGATGGATGGATGGATAGATAGATAGATAGAGATAGGTGATAGAAAGGTAGAGACAGACTAGATAGATAGATAGATAGATAGATAGATAGATAGATAGATAGATAGATAGAGATAGGTGATAGAAAGGTAGAGACAGACTAGATAGATAGATAGATAGATAGATAGATAGATAGATAGATAGATAGATAGATAGATAGATAGATAGAGATAGGTGATAGAAAGGTAGAGACAGACTAGATAGATAGATAGATAGATAGATAGATAGATAGATAGATAGATAGATAGATAGATAGATAGATCATTCTTTGCTTATCTGCCACCAATTTGCTTTGACTGTTAGTCATTTGGATTCTTGTAGAGAGTTTAAGCTTGCAGTAAATCTTTGCAAGCTTTTGAACTGCCTGGATTTTCTGATATCCACCTCCACTCTTCCCTTTAGGATAAAAGTCAGATCTGACGAACAAAGACATTTTTTGGGGGGACCAGCGCAATGGACTCTGATGAAGCCAGGAAGTCATCTCAAACCATCTCAGCCAAGACGTACAATCCTGGCTGCCTTTTTTTTTCTTTCCCCCCAAAGTGCCGTGGAGGAAGTGAAGCCTCTGGTGTTGAAGTACGCCTCCAGAATTTCTGATGAGTTAGATGCGGCAACCTAATGAGACGCTGATCTGAAGAAGCCCATTGACAAAAGGTTACTGAAGGATTTCAAATTTCCAAAGCGAGAGGCAGCTGCTTATAACACCAGTCATTTGCTCTCTCAATGGAAAGGAAATACAAGCTACGAGCAGCTTTATAATTGAACAGAAATAGGGGGGATTCCCTCCCACCCCCAGTAATACAGCCAAAAATTCCTGGTTGAAGAAGGACAGAAATAAAACACATTTACATGTCACAGATGCCATTCTTCTTCCCCTGCGTTAGATATCTCTTACATCCCTCCATGTGTATCATAGCCGTCATACCCACCAAAGTGAGCCACAATTTGCTAAGCAGAGAGAAGGAGAAAAGAAATGATAGGCGAAAGACATCAAAGGTAAAAGAAAAGGAAAAGAGAAAAAAATTAGTATCTCCACTCCCATCCCCTAGGGCTGTGATGGTGAACCTTTTTTCCTTTGGGTGCCAAATGTGCGTGGGCACGCACTATCGCACATGCCTGAGTGCCCACATCCATAATTCATGTCTGGGGAAAACAGCTTCCCCCATCCCCCTGGAGGCCCTCTAGAGCCCAATAATGGCCTGTTTCCCAACTTCTGGTGGGCCCAGTAGGCTCGTTTTTCGCCCTCCCCAGGCTCCAAAGGATTCCCTGGAGCCGCTGGAGGGTAAAAAAATGCCCCCCCTCCATCCCTCTGGAGGCTCTCTGGAAGCCAAAAGCGCCCTCCCAGAGCCTCTGTGCAAGCTAAAATCAGCTGGATGGCACATACATGTACATTGGAGCTGAGCTAGGGCAACGACTTGCGTGCCAGCAGATATGGCTCTGCGTGGCACCTGTGACACCCATGCCATAGGTTCACCATCACTGCCTTAGGGAGATATACCTGGTGGGACCCAGAAGATCCTTCTCTGTATTGGCCTGTCTCTCTGGAACATCATTCTCCCACCCCACAGAGATTATAATGACCCCCCACTCTAGCACTCTTCCAGGAGGCACTGAAGACCTGGTTTTTCCTGCTGGCCTGGGGGAACCCAGAGCAGGAAAAACCCATTTAATGCCCATTAAATGTCTCATCTGAGATACTGTCGCCCCACACCAGTCACCAGGGTGTGGGGTGTGGGTGATTTTAGTATATTAATTTATTATATGTCTCTTCTTTTATTAGTTCTATTGTTTTTATGTGGCTTATAATGTGTTGGCTTATAATATAAAAAAATATAATAATAATGGTATGTGGCTTAGAAGTCTAATAAATTAAATTAAATTAAATTTATATGGGATTTTATATTCTGTAAGCCACCTTGAGTCACCCTGTGTGAACAGAAAGCAATATAAATTCTCTAAATAAATAAATGAAATTATTACATAGCAATAGCAATAGCATTTAGATCTATATACCACTTCATAGTGCATATATAGCCCTCTCTAAGTGGTTTATAGGGTGTAAGCATATTGCCCCCATCAATCTCGGTCCCCATTTTACCAACCTTGGAAGGATGGAAGGCTGAGTCAACCTTGTGTCTACTGAGATTTGATCTGCCAAACTGCTGGCAGACTGTGATCAGCAGAAGTAGTTTGCAGTACTGTATTCTAACCACTGAGCCACCAAGTGTAAATAAAAAAATACAGTGATCCCTCGATTATCGCGAGGGTTCCGTTCCAAGACCCCTCGCGATAATCGATTTTTCGCGATGTAGGGTTGCGGAAGTAAAAACACCATCTGCGCATGCGCGCCCTTTTTTTCATGGCTGCGCATGCACAGATGGTGGAGTTTGTGTGGGCGGCGGGGAAGACCCAGGGAAGGTTCCTTCGGCCGCCCAGCAGCTGATCTGCTCGGTAGCGCAGCAGCAGCGAGCAGACGAAGATCGGGGTTTCCCCGCCGCCCACACAAAGGGGAAACCCCGATTCGGCTCCTCGCTGCTGCTGCGCTACCGAGCAGATCAGCTGCTGGGCGGCCGAAGGAACCTTCCCTGGGTCTTCCTCGCTGATGCCCCCGCTCGCCTGCCCGCCCGCCGCCCACCGCCCGCCAGCAAGAGGGGGAGAGATAGAGAAAGAGAGAGAAGGAAAGAAAGAGATGAGAGAGGGAGGAAGAGAGTGTGAGAGAGGAAGAAGCAAGATAGAGAAAGAGAGAGAGAAAGAAAGATGAGAAAGGAAGGAAGAGAGTGACGTCATCGGGTGGGAAAAATCGCAATATAGCGTTTCGCGAAGAACGAGATCGCGAAAATCGAGGGATCACTGTAGTATCTAATTTATACTGAGAGACTTCGCATATCATTCTGTGTTTGCAACCACCATTGGTTTTACCATAGCAGAATAATGTTTGCAGCATTACCATTTTTTCCCAAACTTCCCGTTTCTTTCTGAAGTTCTTCTCACCTCCGTCCTGCGAATAGGGCATTTTTCTTCTTTTTTCAGGGTATTCCTTTTCCTCTCAATTTGCTTTTCCTCTCAATTGCAATCCTTCCCTAATTTATTCTTTGTGTATCATCAAACCCCCTCAACAGGCTAATTTTGTAATAGTCATTAAATACTGCATCCAATCCATGTTCCTTCTTTTACCAATTAATTCTGGATCCTATCTTTATTTGTTCTACATACACTTCTGAAGTAATCCATACAGCTTACATTCATATTTCTCCTGACCTACTCAACTCTCATTTCCATATAACAAAGTATACTGAAGTATTCTTTTCAACACAGCTGCCGCACAAATCCCAGCGACCAGTTAGGTCCCACAGAGTTGGCCTTCTCCGGGTCCCGTAGACTAAACATTGTCGTCTGGCGGGACCCAGGGGAAGAGCCTTCTCTGTGGTGGCCCCGACCCTCTGGAACCAACTCCCCCCAGATATCAGAGTTGCCCCCACCCTCCTTGCCTTTTGCAAGCTCCTCAAAACCACCTCTGTCGTCAGGCATGGAGGAATTGAAATTTTCCCTTCCCCCTAGGCTTATAGAATTTATACATGGTATGTTTGTTTGTATGTATGATTGGTTCTTTAAATTTGGGTTTTTAAGATTATTTTTAATATTAGATTTGTTTACATTGTCTTTTTATTGTTGTTAGCCTCCTCAAGTCTGCGGAGAGGGGCGGCATACAAATCTAATGAATAAATAAATAAATAAATAAATAAATAAATAAATAGTAGAACAGCTATGATGGTGCAGTGCTTAGAATGCATTATTGCAAGATAATTCTGCCCAGTTTAGTCCTGACTGGCTCAAAGTTGACTCAGCCTTCCATCTTTCCAAGATCCGTAAAATGAGTGCCCAGATATGCTAATTCTGTAAACTACTCAGAGATTGCTGTAAAGCAGTGATTTTCAACCTTTTTTGAGCCGCTGCACATTTTTTACATTTACGAAACCCTGGGGCACATTGAGCGGGGCGGGGGGCTAAAAAAGTTTGGACAAAAAATTATCTCTCTCTCTCTTCCTCCCTTTTGCTCTATTTCTCTCTCCCTCCTTCTCTCCCTTCCTTTCTCTTTCTTTCTCTCTCTCCATCCCTCTTTCTTTTTCTTCCTTCCTTCCTCTCTTTTTTGCTCTCTTTCTCTCTCCCTCCCTACCTCCCTCTATGTCTTTCTCTCTCTCTCCTTCCCTCCCTCCCTCTCTTTCTCTCTCTCTCTCTCTTGCCTTCTTTCTCTCTCTTGCTCTCTCTCTCTTGCTCTCACTTTCTTTCTCTTGTTCTCTTTCTCTCTCTCTCTTGCTTTCTTTCTCTTTCTCTTGTTCTCTTTCTCGCTCGCTCGCTCTTTCTCTCTCTTGCTTTCTTTCTCTCTCTCTCTCTTGCTTTCTTTCTCTCTCTGAGCTTCGCGGCACACCTGACCATGTCTCACGGCACACTAGTGTGCCGCGGCACACTGGTTGAAAAACACTGCTGTAAAGCACTATATAGGTCTGACTGTTATTGCTATTGTTAGCTCTGCCCACTGCCTGGAGTTCAATCCTGACCAGTTCGAGGTTGACTCAGCCTTTCCATCCTTCTGAGCTTGGTAAAATGAAGACCCAGGTTGTTGGGGGCAATAAGCTGACTTTGCAACCTATTTAGAGAGGCTACAAAGCACTACGAAGCATATATAAATCTGCTGTTACTATTGCTATAATCCAATTATTTAAAAAAATTCAAACAAACTTTGCTCCTTGCAACAGACTAATTTCTCCCCCACTTAATTTCTACCAGCATTTGCATGTCTTAAAATGTTTCCATCACCTTTCGTACCTTTAGTAAACACTCATCTGCTTGCTGTAGCTTTCACCATTTGTATATAACTTGCAGTCATTCACTCCACTTTCCTTGTCAACAAAGCTACCTTGACCTGTGACACATTAATTTTTTATATATATTTGTGTTACTCACTGCATCATTCAATCTGTCTAGCATTTGCTGCAATCCTTTGGCTCTTCAGACAACAATGTAGCATTGTCTGTGCAGAAAAGTACTTGTAATAGTCATGTGTCTTTGATGTTGCTTCAAGTGATCCTTATGCAATCCATAAACACATTAAGCAATTGGAGAGACATCAGACATCACACATCCTTATCTTCCTCTCTGATCCTTGCTGAACTATTTGCTGAGCACTATACAGGTTTGATTTCCATCATTATCCATACTTAATGGTTTGACCAACCACCTGTCAACTCCATATTCGGGCAAAACATTCCATCATTCAAATATCTATTAGACACTTTCACTAAATAAGAAATTGCTTTAAGATCAGTTTCCGGCAATCATAGCTTACTCTAAAGGGGATAATCACAGCCACAAAATATCTGGTCATCAGATATGATCACTTAGATTTCTTTCCTGGCTTCCCTTCTCAGACCTTTAGAAATAGTTTGAAGGTGATTCTGTTATTCTATCAAATCAGAAAGGTAGTAAAAAAAATCTCTGTCCCCATGATGTTAAAGTTTCTATCAGAATAAATAGTCCTTCATGAGAAGGAAGAGAGTGAGAGAGGAAGGGATGGAGGGAGGAAAGCAGTGATGGGCTGCAAAGGATCATTCTAAGGTACTAGAGAAGGAAGGGCAATAAAAAAAACCTATTAAGTATTCAATAAATAGTGCATAAACTTACTATCCCCACTCCCCCCCCCCAAGGGGCAGCAGGCCACCACTGGAGGAAAGGAAGGAAGTTTTTCATTTGCAAGTACAGGTAAATAATAATAATAATAATAATAATAATAATAATAATAATAATATAATAATAATAATAATAATAATAATAATAATAATAATAATAATAATAGAAATATGAAAGTGCTCCCAATAATAATATATTTTTAAATTATTATTATTATTATTATTATTATTATTATTATTATTATTATTATTATTATTATGTCAATACAACACAGCAAACGAGATCACTATGCTGGATTTCGTATTTCATCACCAGTCGGGCGCTTCCCAAGCACCTAGGACTGCGTGATGTAGCAGCGAATTATGTTTGCCGATCCCAGTAAAGCGGCCTTTTGCAATTGACAGATGGAGATTTTGTCAATTCCGATGGTTTTCAAATGTCCGCTGAGATCCTTTGGCACTGCGCCCAGCGTGCCAAGTACCACTGGGACCACTTTCACGGGCTTATGCCAGAGTCGTTGCAGCTCGATTTTTAGATCTTCGTATTTCACTAATTTCTCTAGCTGCTTCTCCTCAATTCTGCTGTCCCCTGGGATTGCGATGTCGATGATCCATACTTTCTTTTTCTCCACAATCAGGATGTCTGGTGTGTTATGCTTCAGAATTCGGTCAGTCTGAAGTCGGAAGTCCCACAGTAGTTTTGCTTGCTCATTTTCGACCACTTTTTCGGGCTTATGATCCCACCAGTTCTTTGCCACTGGTAAATGGTAGTTCCGGCATAAGTTCCAGTGGATCATCTGTGCCACAGCATCATGTCTATGCTTGTAGTCAGTCTGTGCGAGCATATTATTATTATTATTATTATTATTATTATTATTATTATTATTATTATTATTATCACCATTATTATTATTATTATTATTATTATTATTATTATTATTATTATTATTATTTATTAAGATTTGTATGCCGCCCCTCTCCATAGACTCATAAATGGGGACAATAGACCACAGCTGGCTTCAGCAAGGCTACTGAGAGTAATTTGTACAGTCATCAACCCACATATTTAATTTTAGGACCTGAGATTCTACAACAAAGAGGAGGGATGAAGCAAGAGATCCACCCAATGGGAGAAAAGAGATGTGCAAAGCTTCAGCATCTAAAACTAAATCAGACCAAACCTACCCTGTTTCCCCGAAAATAAGACGTACCCCGAAAGTAAGGCATGTCAGAGGTTTTGCAGAATTTGCTAATATAGGGCACCCCCCGAAAATAAGGCATAGTCAAGTTTACATACGGTACGGTGGAAAAACATACGGTACCATTCAAAGCTGTTCATAGCGGTACCGTAATAATGTGGCATCCCCTGCTGGCCCCTTCCATCGCTTTGTACCGTCCAGTACAGCAGACACAGTCTGCTGCTGCTTCACCGCCATTACAGTCTCCACTACAGTGCGTAGACTGTAGTTTCTCTGGTGGCCGGAAGCTGCAATAGCGTGAGTATACTGTTGTACCATATAAGTGCCGTCGTTTGTGTGTGTGGGTGCCATACTGACAGGTACCGTACCGTAATCAGTGTATCGTACGGTACACTTTCTTTGGGGGTGTCAGCTTTTCTGCCTGTGAATTTGTCTTATTTGAGAAATATAAGGCACCCCCTGAAAATAAGACGTAGTACAACTTTTGGAGCAAAAATTAATATAAGACAGTGTCTTATTTTCGGGGAAACACGGTATTCTACTGCTCTCCCTGAGCCATAAATAAAGCAGCTCAACTTTCTTTCATAGCAGAATTAGAGACACTATCAAATCTGTTTGTTTATTGATTCCAGCCATTTCTACACTACCCAGCCGCAGAAGCGAGTCTCTCTCGTTATTTTTATTTATTGACATGAGAGTAATTTCGTTTCTTATCAATAGGATGGGTGACGGGACATGATCGTTTGAAACAAAGCAGCGACAAACAGCCAATAAAACAGCCGAGGAGCAGTAACACTCCACAAAACCACAACATAAAGAGGCCGTTATATGGTCACTGAGACCTGAGAGCATGGGTGAAAAGCCAGGTCTACATTGGATGCTGCAATGAAACCAGCATTGGCATTAACCTCTGGCTCTTGGAGAGCATATTTTAATTAGGAATCCAAATGAGAAAAGTCCTTTTTTTTTACATCTCTCTGTGCTGAGTTCACCAGTGGAATATGGAAGAAGGCTCCCTTGGCAAGTGTTAATACTCTGACAGATGTCTACAGTGGGAAATATTGCCTCGAATGTTGATATCCCAAACTGTTTAGAGCTTTAACCATCATCGCTAACACCTTGCGGTCAAAGCAGAAGCTTATTAGGAACCAATGCAGTGTCTTCAAAAATCCGGGGAAAGATAGATTCTTAATTTCGTTCTGACTAAGTCTAGCTGCACACTTTTATTTTTATTTTTGGCACAGCTGCAATTTCCACATCATTTTCATGGACAGCTCCACGCCGAACATATTGCAATACTTTAAACTTGAAGTTTACTGACAGATGAATTACAGGGTCCAGATTGTCCTCATTCGGGAACAGTTGGGCTTGAGGGGATAACTAAAATATGACCCCCAAATTCTAAGCCACCGATTCTACCTGATTCTCTAAGTGACCAAAAGTTTACCTATGAATATATTATTTTTCTATAGGGTGCACTTAGATTTTCAAGAGGGCTGGATCCCCAACCAGAGCAGAATGTTTACATAATTCATTCATTCATTCATTCGTTCCTTCATTCATTCGTTTGTTTGTTTGTTTGTTTGTTTGTTGGATTTATATGTTCCCCTCTCCAAGGACTTAGGGCAGCTTACAACATATAAAAGAAACAATGTGAACATCCTAATCCAATTAATTTAAAACTAGTTAATCTAAAAACCCCAGTAACATTAAAAATCAATCATTGCCATTCACACAACAAACATACATTACAGTCATCGGCTAGGGGGCTAGAGTCTGATGGCTCTAGATGAGTCTGGCACCATAGATTTTATTTATTTATTAGTTGGACTTGTATGCCGCCCCTCTCCGAAGACTCGTGGCTTGAGTCTTGAGACTCTTGCAGAAGATGAGGAGCGTGGGGGCAGTGCAAAGCTCTGGGGGAGCTGATTGCAGAGGGCTGGAGCCCCCACAGAAAAGGCTCTTCCCTAGGCCTCACCAAGCAACATTGTCTAGTTGATGGGACCTGGAGAAGGCCGACTCTGTGGAACCTAACCGGTCACTGGGACTCATGCGGCAGGAGGCACAGATAATGTGGGCCGATGTCATGCAGGGCTTTATAGGTCATAAACAACACTTTGAATTGTGTCCGGAAACCAAACGGCAGCCAATGCAGTCTGCGGAGTGCTGGAGAGACATGGACATACCTGGGAAAGCCCATGACTGCTCACGCGGCTACATTTTGCATGATTTACAGTTTCTGAACACTCTTCAAAGGAAACCAATCGTCAACCAATGCAATTTTGGTGACAACACTCCCAGCTATCTCTACCCACATTCTTTCTGGCCAGTGAAAGGCTACCCAATTATTTACTACCGCACTCTGGGCGTGGCTTATGCAGGACACCTGGCATTTTCTTTCAACATGTTTCGGTGCAAATTGGGTGCTCTGGGGTGGAGCTTCATTTCTGCTATCCCACCGCTTCCTCCCCCCCCATCTGGGCAGCAGCCCACCCCTTAGCTCCAGGCTGTGTCAGCCCTGAAGCAATGCGAAAAGAAACCCTCTTACATGAAAACTACAGAGAACAAAATAGCCATAAGAACAATGCACAAGCGGAAACGAATGGCAAACCAAAAGAGTAAAAATTAAATATAGATAGATAGATAGATAAACAAACCTTAGCACTTAGCACAATTACCCTTAGATTATCTACGGTTGACCTATCCAGATTCCTAAGAGGTCAGTAAGGGGTGAGTACAAGTGCACTAGAGTGCCTTCCGTCCCCTGTCCTATTGCTCTCCTATATCTCCTATACTTTTCTTCTATTCCTATATCTCTTCTTCTATTCTTTCATTGATATGTTCTATTACTATACCTTCTTTTCTATTATTTCATAGATATACTTTACTATGAGTATCTCCTCTATAACCTTCATCATGTATTTTACTATGTGTATATAGATATATACCCACTAAAACCCTCATTGTGTATTGGACAAAATAAATAAATAAATAAATAAATTAAATAAATTAAATAAATTAAATAAAATAAAATAAATAAAAAATTAAACAGAAATAGGTTTCCTTGATGGGAATTCAATAGCTTGTAATGTCTTAAGCACTTCATATAGCAAGCATGCCTTATCCAATATACAATCTTTTCCCTCCTTTTGCTTCATACAAGCAAAATAAAGTTCTTAAGAAAGACAATTATTTAAAAAATAAAAATAAAAAAGGATGGCAGCTAGAATGGGGAAGGGGTAAAAGTAATCAATCACTCGGGACCCATCCTGCAATATATATATATATATACATATATATATATATATATATATATATATGAATAAGAAAGAAAAAAATTCTATACGAAAAACAATATATCAGGGAAGGTCTCTTTGCAAAACGTAACCAGGCAAAATAATGCTTTTGTTCTTGAATGAGAAACATAGCTGGCTAGAATGCAAAGATGTATAATGCTGAAGCAGGTGTACAGTACACATATGCACATTGTATAGTGAAATGGACTTGTTAAGTAAATTGATGCCCAGGAAAGAAAGAAAGAAAGAAAGAAAGAAAGAAAGAAAGAAAGAAAGAAAGAAAGAAAAAAAAGAAAAATGGCAGCAGTTAGGCCAGCTTCAAGATTGACAGTCAGAGTGTGATAGCAAGAGTGCATCCTTTGGGTAAGGACTCAAATTTAGAATTGATCAACCTTTCCCTCAAGGAAGAAACCGAAACATGATCAGCAACATCTGTTGCATTTTGAGCCTAGGGTCATTGTTCAGTGTACATGGTTAATTCAAAACAGCCCATACTGTACAAACCAAGTACAAATCCAAAACTAATGAAACCCTAGATAGAATCCAACTCCCCCTCAGGAACGCAACTTGTACCAAATGAATAATTAAGTCGAGCCAGAAAGAATATGAGGTTTAAAATTCAGTCTCTCTCTTGATCATCATCACCCACCCAAATTAATTCCCTGAGGTAAATGGTACCAAAAATACACGGTGACTGGCAATTCTGAGATGAATTTTACTTTTGAGAAAGCACTCTGAGGTGATTCATGCACTGAGTAGTTTTACTCAGGTAAACCCCAACGCCTGAATTTAAATGAGAAAATATGAAGTGGGCTTCCCTAGAAATTCCATTCTTAGGCTTTTGAACTAGGGGAAAAATAGTACTGCCAATCAAGAAAGAATAAAACATATTGCCTTTTGGTGGAGAAGCCAAGCCCTCAAATTAGACATATACAGTATAGGTTGTATGTTATTTTTCATACTAAAGAGCTCTGATTCTTTGACTTCAGAAATTGTGCTATGGCTAACCATTTCTCTATGTTCTTCATTGTGTTTTCTTCCTTTTTTTCTTGCGCTGGTTCAATATTAATCTATCTATCCATAATCTATCTATCTATCTATCTATCTATCTATCTATCTATCTATCTATCTATCTATCTATCTATCTATCTATCTACCTACCTACCTACCTACCTACCTACCTATCTATCTATCTATCTATCTATCTATCTATCTATTATTTATTTACTGGATTACAACATATCGAGAAACACAATATACAATACAAATATCTAAAATCCAATTAATTTAGCTAATTAAATTATATATATATATAGGTTGTATATTATTTTTGATACTAAAGAGCTTCCCAGAGAAGAGAATTCCCAGAAAAGTACCAGATTTTTGCTTTCCTTTGTGGTTTTTCACTGCTGACCTTTTTGCCATTATGGTTTACCATTCCAGGCTTTAACAGTAAAGCAAATTTGTTTAGTTGATAAAATTACTGAATTGGTTGGTTTTTTCCTTTCTTTCTCCCAACAAAATGCCGCTCTTTTTAAATATTTCATAGAAATGTTGGCAGATATCAGCCTACCACATTATTTTAGGTGGAATATAGAAAAGCTCATTCTACCAAGCAGGTTCACCCTAGAGATGCAGTGAATCTGTTAATTTTTGTTTGGTTCCCACAATTTAAAATACAGCCAGACTGTTCTCTGGCTGAGAACTTATCTAAGGTGCAGAAGCAATATTTTTGCAACGTTACTTAGTTGAGAAAGTCACACAAGCGAGCAAACAGACAAACATTTGCCCCAGAAGAATTCAGAATACTATTTACATCAACAAACATTGTTGAGTTTAGTCAAAGTTCTGAATAACGTGAAGCATTCACTCTACAAAAATTCTGCCATTTGTCTTTAGGGACAAAGCGAAGGTTAAAATGTCTGGAATAATTGACTTCTTAAAAGGTCACTAACTGTGTACCACACGAAGAAGGTTGCAAAGCTATTGCTGTTTTCCCTTCTCATGCTATAGATTCATGATTATGAATAAAGTCGACCAAAGAGGTGGAGGAAGGCTAAGATGGAACAAACAAAGCATTTTCCATATTCACACAATGGATGGAACCTATGTGGAACTACCAGTAACCACGAGGAGATGGCCATTGGCTTGGTTAAGACCAAAAGAGAGATGGAAAATTATTGAGAGGCAAATCTAGCCAAGAAATGAGAAGATGGCTTCTTGGAGGCACTTAGTTTTCATTGTTGGAAATTGTTCTATCCCAGGCCTACGCAGATTGAAAACAAGGGAGGAATCCCCACACTGATATTTCAAATCCATCTTTTTATATAGAAAGCATCATTGATACAAGCCAAATTCATGCATGTGAGTTCATATTGGCAGGTTCTCGGTGAGAGGAGTTAAAATATAACAATCCAGCCGCTAGGCTGGTGCTGAAGATCAAAGCTAATTGCAATTTCCTTTATGAGATAAAGGTTCTTTAGTTTCACTGACTTACAGTTACAGCTTTCCAGACTCTCTGCAGACAGGGCAATTCTACTCCAAGGATTTCAGCAGAGAAATAACAGTTGGCTAGCATAACATGGCTGGAACCCCAAATATCAACTGACTCTAATACAAAATGTTGAAACTCCACCTCGAATTTCCTATCAGTCACCGTTAAATACCTATGGGGAGTGGTCAACAATTCCCTAGAGTTAAAATACTTCAGACTACTTCCTTTTCCCATACAAGTATTCTTGTCTTTTTCTTAGTCTTCTAACCAAGGCTCATAATCTTCCTTCTCCTCCTCTTCCTCCTCTAAGTCAGACCCTACTATCATTAGGATATCTACCACCACTGGTGCCACCCCCTTCTCAAGGTTCATCCAAAACTATCTCTCCCTTACTCTCAATCTGTGCATCAGCTGGCAAAACCACTGGCCCAGGGTACCAAGATGGGCCTGGCTCATTCTTCTTAGAATCTATCATTACCAGAGTTGGTTGAGGATCACTCACAACAGAAATAGCATGCTGGATTTAGCAGATTTTCCACTTAGGAAAGGATTGGTGAAGTTTCAAGGATGTGCACAGTTCCATATTGTGATGTTTCCCCCAGAAAGTCATTTTAAAAAATGACGGTGTTGGCTTTTCTCCACGCTTCTTTAGTCGCTTCACACAAACATGACACTTGATCTCCAGGGAGGGTTCAGTAACCTGTGAAACTCACTTTTCATTACAACAAACTCAACTGGAAAAGACAGTCCTAAGACTTCCTTTTTATCTTTTTGTCACGCTTTCAATCGCTGCATGGAGAAGCTTGAAAAAAAACATCTTCCCGTGTTGGCTGAAATTTCAGAAGCCGAAGCAAGATTTACAACGTTAGGGATTAAAGTGCTGATTCTATCCCATTTTCTTTTTGGTAGCATCCATAGGATCGCTGGAACATGGGTCTATCATTTGGCTATTGGTGCATAATTAGGATGGCTACAAGAGTCCTTGGTCATGTGATCAATAGCAATAGCATGTAGCATTTAGACTTATATACCACTTCACAGTGCTTTACAGCCCTCTCTAAGCGGTTTAAGTGACTGGCTTAAAGGTGGCCAACTTTATGTCACTCACGTCAAGGGTTAGGGTGCCTGGCCTCTCTTTGCCTCAAAGATATTTGTTTGTTTGTTTGTTTGTTTGTTTGTTTGTTTGTTTGTTTGTTTGTTCGTTCGTTCGTTCGTTCGTTCGTTCATTCAATTTTTATGCCGCCCTTCTCCTTAGACTCAGGGCGGCTTACAACATGTTAGCAATAGCACTTTTTAACAGAGCCAGCGTATTGCCCCCACAATCCGGTGATGAGATTTGAACCGCTGACCTTCAGATCTACAGTCAGCTTCAGTGGCCTGCAGTACTGCACTCTATCTGCTGCGCCACCCTGGCTCATTTATACAATTTCCCTATCTATTTACTATTACAGAACACCCAAAACATGCTATTTAACTCTATGTATACATGTCATATGTGTACATACATATTACACACAGGCACACAAAAATATACATTATCTACTAGATAAATTGCATGTGTCTGTACACACAGAGAGAGCTCTTCTAAAATTGTACACATTCAACCTCATTTACTGCGATAGGAAAAAACCAAGAGCCCAAAAGGGAAAGAAATAAAAATAAAATAAAAATAACCGGTTCTGTGTACCTGACTGTACCCATAGGAGCCCATCACTGTTAACAGCCCTCTCTAAGCAGTTTAAAGAGAGTCATCATATTGCCCCCAACAATCTGGGTCCTCATTTTATGAACTCAGAGGGACGGAAGGCTGAGTCAACCTTGAGCCTACCGAGATTCGATCTTCCAAACTGCTGGCAGCCAGTGATCTGCAGACGTAGCTTGCAGTACTGCACTCTAACCACTGCACCACCAAGGCTCTTACTCACCATGATCACCATGATCAAAGTCAAAAGAGAAGTTGGCAGGAATTTGTAAGAGGTGTGTGTGTGTCTGTGTGTCATGCGACACCTTGCTTAATGACCGGACAGTGTTTGTTTAACGATGGCAACTGGAACTGCCATCATAAGTCGGCGTGGTTGTGCGACTTTTGCTGTTGCTTAGCTACGGAGGTGTTGATCGCAATCACAGCCCGTTACAATTACAATGCCCTATCTACATTGTTTTACAGTGGGGCTTTGAAATTAAAGGATATAATTCAAAGGAAAATGAACTGGGAAGAAAAGAAGAGAAAAAAGAATGGGAAGAGTTGCATGCTAAGTGGTTCTTTTAACTTAATATTAATAATAATAATAATAATAATAATAATAATAATAATAATAATAATAATAATTTAGACTTATATACCACTTCACAGTGCTTTACATCCCTCTTTAAGCAGTTTACGGAGAGTGAGCCTATTGCCCACAACAATCTGGGTCCTCATTTTTCCGACCTTGGAAGGATGGAAGGCTGAGTCAACCTTGAGCCTACTGGGATTCGATCTGCTAAACTGCTGGCAGCTGGTGATTAGCAGAAGTAGCTTGCAGGACTGCACTCTAACTACTGCACCACCGAGGCTCTTCTTTGTAATAAGAAAAATTGATTCAATATTTATCTATCTATCTATCCATCTATCCATCTGTCTGTCTGCTTGTCCGTCCGTCCGTCCGTCCGTCCGTCCATTCATTCATTCATTCATTCATTCATTCATTCATTCATTCATTCATTCAATTTTTTATGCCGCCCTTCTCCTTAGACTCAGGGTCGCTTACAACAGGTTAGCAATAGCACTTTTTAACAGAGCCAGCCTATTGACCCCACAATCCAGGTCCTCATTTTACCCACCTCGGAAGGATGGAAGGCTGACTCAACCTTGAGCCGGTGATGAGATTTGAACCGCTGACCTACAGATCTACAGTCAGCTTCAATGGCCTGCAGTACAGCACTCTACCTGCTGCGCCACCCCGGCTCTAATCAAAATATGTATGATTAGTACCAGTAGCACAATTTATATGTGATGTTTAGCAACATATTTATATATGATGTTCAGATGTCTTGTTTGTTTTGGACATAAGTGTGACATATTCAGCTATGTACAATAATTTTGTGCGCAGGTAATCCTTACAACAGTTTGCTTAGTGACGGGAAAAGTAACCGATGAATCTTTTTCAGACTTTACGACCGTTGCAGCTACTCAATGGTCATGAGATCAAAATTCGGACCCTCAGCAACTGACACATATTTATGAGTGTTTTAGCATTCTGGATTCAGGTGATTATCCTCTTTCGCAACCTTCTGACAAGCAAAATCAATGGGAAAATCAGATTTACTTAACAACCAAGTTACTAACTTAACCCCTGCAGTGATTCACATAACAACGATGGAAAGGTCATAAAATGAGGCAAAATCCTCTTAGCAACAGATACTTTGGGCTCAGTTATAAGTCAAGCACTACCGGTAATATTAGATTAGATTTATTGGATTTATATGCCGCCCCTCTCCGCAGACTCGGGGCGGCTCACAACAATGGTAAAAACAGTACATAGTGACAAATCCAATACCCACCAATCCAATTACAGTTTTAGGTTAAGAAATTCATAAAACAACCCCAATATATATAAAAAACAAGCACACAATCAATCAAACACCAAAACAGCATGGGCAAGGGGGAGATGTTTCAGTTCCCCCATGCCTGATGACAGAGGTGGGTTTTAAGGAGTTTACAAAAGGCAAGGAGGGTGGGGGCAATCCTAATCTCAGGGGGGAGCTGGTTCCAGAGGGTCGGAGCCACTACAGAGAAGGCTCTTCCCCTGGGTCCCGCCAGATGACATTGTTTAGTCGACGGGACCCGAAGAAGGCCAACTCTGTGGGACCTAACCGGTCGCTGGGATTCGTAATATTACTTTAAAAAAAGCAAACCAAAAAAGAATTACCCTGTAATGGTTTATTAACCATGATTTGGGATAAGCTTGCTTAACACAGCCATAAGCCTAAGCCATAAATCATAATTTGTAAACCACAGGGTTTCTCTCTGTATCTACCCTATATTTATGGTTTGCAAAAATTGGCTTCACACAGAGCACGCTATGTTACAAATTCATGTAAAAAGTCACGTTATAAATTCCTCACTGATCTTTGCTGATTGTGAACAGGCAGTTAACACATTTCTGGCCCTACTTGTCAGAAATGACTAGTTTCTGCAGGAAGCGTATTTCCCTCGGATTGTTAGGACTTTCCATCAAGCAGCAATTGCAAGGAAATAATCACAGTAATTGGAAATCCCTCTGCCACCAATTGTGCCCAAAGTTACGTTTTTGCCATTTTTGATCCTACTGCTTTAGATGGATGTGATTTATGGGTACCCTTCTCCAAAACGTTGTTAGCCACTGCATGTTAAGCTGCGGAGACGTTAATTCAGCTCTCTAAGTTTAAAAGGAAAAAAAAGAGGAGGGAAGAGAAATAGCTCAGGCCAATCTTTTAGCATCCACTTTCATTTTTAAAACAGCTTCACTAGGGGGAGTAGCGGGCAATATTTGTCAATGAGAACAAAAGCCATATTTATTTATTTATTTATTTAAATGGCGTTTTCTTTCTTTTTTTCTCTAGAGGAAAGGAAAAATCAGATATATTTCTTTCCAGCTTTTCATTTTCAGCTCACCACTGGTGATTTAAGTATGGCTTCTGTCAAGCTTGTGAATAATACTGGAACTCGGAGTGAACTGTGTACCAATTTGTAACCAGCCACAATCCTTGAAGAAAGTGTACCACAATGTAAAGAGATGCATGCATGGCCAGTTGCCTAGGTCCAACTGCAGAGATGTCACGTAGGTCTTTTAGTGTGTGTTTGTGTGTGTGTGTGTGATGTGTTGGTACGTGTGTGTGTGTAACTCTATATGTTTTCACATGCACATTCATGAAATTTATAGGCTCACTTCTGGCATGGCATTCTATCGCACTCTAGAAAATGTCCAGAGATAATTTACAAGAAGAGCCCTCTACTCCTCCACTCGCAACAGAATATCCTACACCAGTGTTTCTCAACCTTGGCAACTTGAAGATATTTGGACTTCAACTCCCAGAATTCCCCAGCCAGCAAATGCTGGCTGAGGAATTCTGGGAGTTGAAGTCCAGATATCTCCAAGTTGCCAAGGTTGGGAAACACTGCCCTACACAACTAGACTTTCAATCCTAGGTTTAGAAAGCTTAGAACTACGTCGCCTTAAACACAATCTTAGCATAGCCCACAAAATCATCTGCTACAATGTTCTTCCTGTCAATGACTACTTCAGCTTCAACCACAACAACACATGAGCACACAACAGATACAAACTTAAAGTAAACTGCTCTAAACTCAACTGCAGGAAATACGACTTTAGTAACTGAGTAGTTAATGCAAGGAACTCACTACCGGACTCTGTAGTATTATCACCTAACCCCAAAAAACTTTACTCTTAGACTATCTACTGTTGTCCTCTCCCGATTCCTAAGAGGTCAGTAAGGGGCATGCATAAGTGCACCAGTGTGCCTTCCATCCCCTGTCCTATTGTTTCTTTCTTACTAGTATCGTGTATATGAATATTATTATATCTTTGTATACCAACAATATGTAATTGACAAAACAAACAAATAAAAATAACTAACTGGCTATCAGTGACTTTTTGGGGCTTATGGAAAGGTCGTTTAACAGATGAAGAGAGTTGTAAGAAACCTTGTGGGTCATCTTGTCCATCAGTCACCCAAAAGCAGGACACTACACCATTTCTGACAGATGGCAGTGCAGTCTCTTCTTGAAATCTTCTGGTAATAAAGTTCAAACAACTTCTGAAGGCAACTTCTGTTCCATGGGTTGGCGAAAATTTTGTATGCTCTGGTTAGTAGTGTGTCCTGGTCCTTCTCTTCTTCTCCTCCTCCACCTCCTCCTCCTCCTCTTCTTCCTTCTTCCTTCTTCTTCTTCTTCTTCTTCTTCCTCCTCCTCCTCCTCCTCCTTCTTCTTCTTTTTCTTTTTCATCTTCTTCTTTCCAAATGCAATTCACCCTAGTGGTTTAATCATCATTGCATCAGTGGTTTTCTTTCTATGTTACATATTTTGGAAAGAGAAATGAATTTATTATTTTAAGGGACAGATGTTAGGGCTGGGGCACTTGCCATCATAGTAATATGCTCAGTCTCACTCTTTAGAATCTGTTGCTTTCCCCCGTGGTACCCGGAAAATAACTTCACTGTCAGATTTGTTCTCTGATGTCCATGGATGTCAAATATTGAGTATCTGTATTGGCCAGAAATCTCTAGTTGGCTTTGATTCCTTGATTTGTGAATATTTCTGGGTCATCTGTAACTTTTGACTTCTTGGATGAAAATGTCACCAGATCGACACATATGAGAACTTGCAGAAGAATTATGTAGGAGTGCAACAGTCAATGAAGAATGTCCAGTCCATTGTCCACCATTTGTCCACCATTTGACCACATTAAAGGATTTTGATTGAATTTGATTAGCAATGACAGATGATATAAGGAACTTCTCCTAGTCTCCCTACAGTCGACATTTTGCACCAAGAATCCCACACATGGAAATGTTTTTGTTTTTTTTTAAAGATTAAGCAGAAGGACTGAGATAGGCACATCACACATATATAATCTTACATATGGAGCCCTGTTAAGTGGATGTCATTTCAAAATCAGCCTATTTTGAAATGAAGCAGCCTAGGGATTTGACATTTTATTGCTGATAAATCTGCAGATAAATTCCACCAGAAAGCTCCCTCTCCCCCTCCCTTTCAGCCAAAAGACCCATTATCTCATATCCCATTGTGAATATAGTCCAAACTTTCCTAGCTTTGTTAGAAATGGTTTGATATATTTCCACTTTCCTTCACAACTGTCTGCTGGTCTTATGAATTTTGGGGTAGGGACATGCCCACAAAGCATTTGATAGAGGCAGAAATATTGGATTGTGCTAAAGAAATCCAAATTTGGATAAGCTGGCATGTGCTATGATATGGGCTACATGCCACATATTTTTCTCATATCATTCAGGCATTAAGCACGCTAGTTATTGGCAAAAATATAGCTTGTCCTTAGGTACAATGAAGTTTATGACCTTAAATTATGGGCTCTTGGGAACAAGGGTGACAGCTTCCTGATTGGTTCTTTTGATCTTCTGTTTGCAAGATGGCACAACCTTATATTGTGCATCATACTAATTTAGCCAGCCTGCTGCCTCAAGAGCAGAAAGGACCACTTCTTAAGACAAGTGTGTCCAATCTTGGCAATTTTAAGACCTGTGGACTCCAACTCCTAGAATTCCTCCGCACTATAGCAGGGGAATTCTGAAAGTGGAACCGCACAAGTCTTAAACTTGCCAAGATTGGACACACTTGCCCTAAGGATTAACATAAGTTTTAATGCCTCTTCGCTTGGCTTTTCAAACCCCTGAAGATTAACACAACACAAGGAAGGATGATTCACAGAGAGATTCAAGAATCAGCTTTAATCCCAGGGAAGCAAAAAATAATAATTAAAAAAATGGATACCACACCTTGAAAGGTGAATTACAAAAAATTCCAGTCGTCATAGGCCTCTGGAGAATTGGTGGGATGTTTTTTTTGTTGATTGTGTAACTGAAGGGCTAACAGCTCTTCCCTTAGTATGATGGAAAGGACCATATCAGCTCTTTATTTGTCATGCTTTAAAATACTCTCTTTTCTTTCTCAGCCTCTGAGAGTTCTCCTTCATGGTTTAAATAAGCTGAATGGAGGGAAGAATTGATTTTTTCCATTCCTCGGGTAGCAAACTATCTTGGGGCAATTCTAAGCCGCAAGTACAGTTCTCTTGGGTCAGACCATCAAGGAATGGAGATAATAGGGATATAAGGTCCCAAAGTAATAAAAGAACAAAGGCCAAATTGTCTGCTCTCCATGAAGTCAGAAACAAACTCAATTGTTTGAAGAAGTCTAGAAAATCAAAGAAATCTGACAGCTGGATTCACGAAGCTTGCTATATCGCAATTTGCTTAATTCTGATTCATGGCTAGGTTACAATTGGCTGGGTTCAGAGTCCACGTTCAATCACACAGATACAGATTACAGTGTTCCCTCGCTTTTCGCGGGGGATGTGTTCCGAGACCGCCCGCGAAAGTTGAATTTCCGCGAAGTAGAGATGAGGAAGTAAATACACTATTTTTGGCTATGAACCGTATCACAAGCCTTCCCGTAACACTTTAAACCCCTAAATTGCAATTTCCCATTCCCTTAGCATCTATTCAGATTATTACTCACCATGTTTATTTATTAAAGTTTATTAAAAAAAAATATTTATTAAAGGCAGACGAAAGTTTGGCAATGACATATGACGTCATCGGGTGGGAAAAACTGTGATATGGGGAAAAAACCCACAAAGTATTTTTTAATTAATATTTTTGAAAAACCGTGGTATAGATTTTCCACGAAGTTCGAACCCGCAAAAATCGAGGGAACACTGTAATACATTGGATTGGATTGGATTGGATTAGATTAACAGAGTTGGCAGGGGTCTTATAGATCATCTAGTCCAATCCCCTGCTCAGCAGACCCTACACCATTTTTGACAGATAGCAGTCCAGTCTCTTTTTAAAAGCTTCTAGTAATGAAGCTCCCACAACCTCTGAAGGCAAGCTATTCCACTGGTTGATTGTTCTCACTATCATAAGTTTTTCCTCTCATTTCCAGGTTGAATCTCTCCTTCTTCAGTTTCTGTCCATCATTCCTTGTCTGGCCTTCAAGTGCTTTGGAAAATAGCTTGACCCCCTCCTCTCTTTGGCAGCCCCTGAGATGTTGGAACACTGCTATCGTGTCTCCCCTGGTCCATCTCTTCATTAGACTAGTTATGCCCAGTTCCTGCAACTGTCCATCGTATGTTTTAGCTTCCAGTCCCCTAATCATCTTGGTTGCTCTTTCCTGCACTCTTTCTAGAGTCTCAACATCTTTTTTTTTAATGCCATGAACCATAAACCATGGTTGATAAAGTCTTGTGGCTGGCTTCTCATAACAAAACCAAGCCAAATGATGGAGCTACATTGAAGTCTATGTGTGAGTCCAGCGATTTTCCCTGTGAATGGAGCACCGTAATTGTGAGGTTCATAAATCCAGATCCAGCCTTTGGGATTCCTGGAAGCTCCATCAATGAACGAGAGACTGAGAACATATTGCAGGTTGCTATGAATTATATAAAGGCATTGACATCAAGGGATTTGACATTGTAATAAACCACAGAACAGCGCTTAAGTGGTTTATTATGCCACTTGGAACCCTCACAGTGTACTTATAGCTTTGTTCGCATCAGTCCACATTTTTAATTTATGTTAACACAAGGAAGCAGTTGAAATCCTCTTGGTTATTTTACAGTTCTTTTGCTCAGACATCTGGCTTCTGTTTTCTATCCATTTCTTCCCAGCTACTGGAGATATACTCAGCCAGGAAATGTGTCTACCAACCAGAGCTTTGGGCTGATAATGTGAGAGTTTGCCTACATAACGAAAATACACACACACACACACACACACACACACAACATGTGTATGGGGGGGTGGAAGGATTTTTCTCTTGAACACTGCTTTAAAAAATGGCATGTATTTGCCAAACCAGGAATTTATTCTTTTTCTTAAATCAGGTTCATATTTCTCAAGAGCCCAGTGAGCTGACCCATGTCTCAAAGAACATGAATATTTTATTAATTCAAGGGGAGAACCATTGCAAACGAAATTTACATTTTCCGGGCATGTTTATTGGCCATGATTAAGCGTGCGCCCACCTTGTACATATTCAATTCCTGATGACTAAATGCAAAATAATATAATCGCCAGTCAGAGAAAATATCTAAAATGTGGAAGCAGGATAAAGGTGGGGAAAAACATTGCATACTGTATATCAAAAATGCGCCACTCATATTATGGTTGGATGTGTGTACGAAACTTCGAAGACACTTCAAACTGTTAAAAATCCCCATCGCTCATTTAAAACTTTTTATTCAAAACATTTAGCGCTCGAGTAATAAACAGTTCATTAATCACCAATCATGGATTGCATTAATAACCTAAGTTTTGGTTAAATTGGGTATTAATGCTCTCAGAATTTAAACTACCCATGAAAGATGTGGATATATACTCCAGGAACTGTCTGATCTACAAAGTCCCCCCCCTTTTTTTATTCATACTATTCCTGCTTTCTAAAAGACTGTTTAGAGGAGGAATCTAACAGGTCTGTTAAAAGGAGGAAGATGATGCATTAAAATTTGCATTGGCATCCTTCAGTCTCGAAAGACCATGGTATCATGCTCTTCATGAAAATGAACATGTATGTATGCATGTGAGTGTGTGTGTGTAATTTTGGATTATTAATGCATCACCCTATAATGGTTTAGGTTTAGGTTTAGGTTTATTGGATTTATATGCCGCCCCTCTCCGCAAACTCGGGGCGGCTCACAACAATAATAAAAAAACAGTACAGTACACAATACCAAATCCAATGCCCACCCATCCAGTTCCAATTTAACCCTGCTGTTCTGTTTAAGAAAAGTAACAAATCTTATGTTCCCGGGTCACCCTGACCCAGACCGAAAACTCTTCATTTGCAGTGCTTATGTTTGGTCTTTTTGAAAGCTTTTTTCACTTGGAAAGTAGTCTGAACATTTCTGCACACAATGATATGAAAATTGAAATGAAAAAAGTAAATCTTATTGGTTTATTTTGCGGATATAATGCACGCCCCCCCTGTTTTTGTGAAATTTTTTTCAATTTATGGATAGTTTTGCTTGCAAAATGCATTCTATTTTACTAAAGTTGGTATGGGATTGGTAGCTTGAACATTTCTGAACATAATGATATGAAAATTGAACTGGAAAAATTGATGCATATTGGTTTCTTTTGTTGATGAAATGCACGCCCCCCCCCCCATTTTTTTTAAATAGTCTTCACTTTATGGATAGTTTTGCTAGCAAAATACATTCTATTTTACTAAAATTGGTGTGGGATTGGTAGCTTGAACATTTCTGAACATAATGATATGAAAATTGAACTGGAAAAATTGATGCATATTGGTTTATTTTGCACATAAAGTATGCCTCAATTATTTCAATTTATATAAAAATTATGCTGTTAATTTCAAACTTACATACTTTTTTTTAGTAAAATGGATTTGTTTCATAAAATTAGTTCTCTGGCTACAATGTGGTTGATTTTCAAAAGGATATTCCAAATATTTCTAGACAAATATGTATAAACAGTGACAATAATGGCACACAGCAAGGCCGAGGGGGGGTGGCCCTTTTGTGGCAAAAATAAACCAATAAGAACCATTTTGTTCAGTTCATTTATATTTTTCTTATATTCAGAAATGTTCAATTTAGTATATCAAACCTTTTGGGGGAAAATTCCTTAGGGATTTGTAGCCTTAAAAAATAGAAATTGACACAAAATTAAAAAAGGATGGGGGGAGGGGCTTTTTGATCAAAATAAAAATATAAGTCTCAATTTTTCCAGTTCAATTTTCATATCATTATGTTCATAAATGTTCAAACTAGTTTTCCAGTTGAAAAGGTTTTCAAAAAGACCAAATTCAAGTGCCTAAAAAAAAATCATTTTGGTCCGGGTCTATATGACCCGAACAGACTAAGTGTGACTTTTTTTTTGCCCAGAAAAAAAATTTTTCCCCCACCCCCACAAATATTTTTTTGATGGTCAGCATTGTTAAATTGAGTAAATGAATGCCTAAGATTTTAAAGAATATTTCGGATTTGGAGCATAAAAAAATAAAAAGTGAAAATGGTTGCAAGCAGCTGAGGGGGGAGGGGAGGCCTTATTTCTGATGTTAAAAAACCAGTAAGAATCATTTTGTTCAG
Source organism: Erythrolamprus reginae (assembly GCF_031021105.1). Taxonomy (NCBI): domain Eukaryota; kingdom Metazoa; phylum Chordata; class Lepidosauria; order Squamata; family Dipsadidae; genus Erythrolamprus; species Erythrolamprus reginae. Next base: position 50,541,712 of record NC_091957.1, read on the forward strand.
TTCCTTTATATTTTTCTTATATTCAGAAATGTTCAAGCTACCAATCTCACACCAACTTTAGTAAAATAGAATGCATTTTGCAAGCAAAACTATCCATAAATTGAAAAAACTTTCACAAAAACGGGGGGGCGTGCATTATATCAGCAAAATAAACCAATAAGAATTACTTTTTTCATTTCAATTTTCATATCATTGTGTGCAGAAATGTTCAGACTACTTTCCAAGTGAAAAAAGCTTTCAAAAAGACCAAACATAAGCACTGCAAATGAAGAGTTTTCGGTCCGGGTCAGGGTGACCCGGGAACAGAAGATTTGTAACTTTTTTTGCCCAGCAAAAACTAAGCCCCCCAGCCCCCCCAAAAAATTCTCATAGAGAGAACCCCTGAAATGATGAATAGTCATGAAATTTCAAGTTTCAGATATGCAGGGAAATTTTTTTACAGGGACTCAAACTTGGCTTCGGGTCAAATAGACCCGAACAGAACAGCAGGGTTAAATTAATAATCTCATAAAAAACAGTACAGTATACATAAAAAACAGGCACACAGTCAATCAATCAACAAAACAACATGGGCAAGGGGGAGGTGTTTTAGTTCCCCCATGCCTGACGGCAAAGGTGGGTCTTAAGGAGTTTACGAAAGGCAGGGAGGGTGGGGGCAATCCTAATCTCAGGGGGGAGCTGGTTCCAGAGGGTCGGGGCCCCCACAGAGAAGGCTCTTCCCCTGGGTCCCGCCAGACGACATTGTTTAGTCAACGGGACCCGGAGAAGGCCGACTCTGTGGGACCTAACCGGTCGCTGGGATTCGTGCGGCAGGAGGCGGTCCCGAAGAGATTGTTCAAACAATACACAGACACACACATATCTTAACTTCCAACTTGTGCAGCTGCTAAATCCTAGCAGAAAGAGAGAAATGAAATGACAAAACAACCTTGAATTCGTATTTGGGTGAACCACTATGTGGCAGTCACAACAAGATGTTCATAGAAAGCAAAGAAGATTTTTCAGCAGCTTGTAGATTAGCAAGGAAAGAACAGGTTTGCCTGACTATGCCTAGATTCAGTTGTTTGTTTATTGCTCCCAGCAAAAGATTGTGGCCCGCTAACCATTATTTAAGGCATTAAGGGCAGAGTTTATTTTCTTCCAAATACATAAAGCCGTTGTCGCAGGCGGTGGGGGATGGAGGAATCGTTCGATTTTGCAGTCACAAAATGCTCTGTGGAAATAAAGGAATCTCTGAACAGATTACATTCCATTTCAGCAATCTGCTTGCCGTGGCTTGGAATTATTCCTTGCAAAAATGTGTTATTTCTCAATGTGTATTTGAAATTTGTCACACATACACAAACATCCTTTGGTCATTGGCAACCAGCATTGTATTACCAGAAGACACTCTTGTTTAAACATTGCTATTAGCATTGTAAACATTAAACATGAAACTCAGTCAGCTAAACATTTAAAAATGTATCACAAATATCATTAACTGACTCTGATGGTTGATATGGGTTGCTGCCAGCATCCTAGGTACCAACCAAGTATCTTTTTAATGCATGTTGTTCTGAATAGCGCAGTCTTTTGCAGCTCTGCTGGTATTATTGAAGGAAGCTGCAATTTTTTGACGTATTGTTATTGTTCTCACATCATTCAGGCATTAAGCACACTAGTTATTGGCAAAAATATAGCTTGTCCCTAGGTACAATGAAGTTTATGACCTTAAATTATGGGCTCTTGGGAACAAGGGTGACATCTTCCCGATTGGTTCTTTTGATCTTCTGTTTGCAAGAGGGCACAACCTTATATTGTGCATCATACTAATTTAGCCAGCCTGCTGCCTCAAGAGCAGAAAAGACCACTTCTTAAGAGTCTCCGGAGAGGGGCGGCATACAAATCTAATAAATTATTATTATTATTATTAAGTGTGTCCAATCTTGGACTCCAACTCCTAGAATTCCTCAGCACAATAGCAGGGGAATTCTGAAAGTGGAACCGCACAAGTCTTAAACTTGCCAAGATTGGACACACTTGCCCTAAGGATTAACATAAGTTAATATTGTTATTGTTATTATCGTTATCGTTATCATTATCGTTATTCTCATTCTCATCATCATCATCATCATTATTATTGCTGTTGTTGTTTACTTGGAACTGTGTTCTAAGTTCTTCTTCTTTTCTTCTTCTTCTCTTATTTCCTTGAAATAATTATTGTGATGGGTTTACTTATGGTGACCTTTCTAAGATCTTTCCAATTGAAAGATCTTAATTGAAAATGGATTGACAATTCCTTTGGGGTTCATTGTATAACCTTTTTGCAAAGTTGAGCCTCTCTAGTTAGTCCTACTTCCTGTTCTAACCCAGATCCACAAAGAGATTTCATTGCCAGCCATCTTTTGAGAATTGTTTATGTGGTTAGGAGGGCTGGACCAAATGACCTTTGTGGCCCTTTCCAACTGAGTCCCATGGGATTGGGCAGCATAGAAGTCAAATAAATAAACTCTTCACTTCTAACAATTCTAGGAGTCCATCTATCTGTCTCTTCTGGTCTTGTTTATATTATGGAAAAAGGAATCCAGAAACAACAGCAATGGTCACGTTTTGCTGACATATTTTCCCTTCTGTTAATTTTTGTTGCCCTTGGCAGGAATGTACACACTCTTTACTTTCCCAAATTCAGATTTCCAAACTGTGCATGCAATTAAATATTGCTATAATGGCAATGGCTATAATTAGCCCATAATAATAATCGCACTTACGTTGCATTCTTAATTTAAGGATTTCTTAACAACAAATGTTAATTAAACTTTAACAACACCCTTGGGATGGAGTGGAGAGGAAGGGAAGCCACCCATTTAATATACAGACAGATAAACAGACTTTGAGAGCAATTCCCGGGATTTAACATTAAGGATATCTGGTTTCTATACACCTTGTTCAAGAAGGGAGGCATAACAACAGGTGTTCCTGCAAACAGCAATCTACTGTATATATCTGTCTGCCTATCTCTCCTATGCTTAAAACATGAGTGCCAAAAATAATTAATTGAGATATGCAACAACATTGGATCCAGAAAGATCAGATGCAAATAACCAGTTAACACAAGGGTGTGAAACTTGATTTCATTGAGGGCTGTATCAGGTTGTGTTTGACATTGATTGATTGATTGATTTGATTGATTGTATTTATATGCCTCTCACTCCAAATGGACTCTGAGCGGCTAACAATCAGAATAAATACAACAACATTAAAAAGAGTTAAAATCTAATAATAAAAATCAATAATAATAATAATAATAATAATAATAATAATAATAATAATAATATAAAAAACATACGTACTTGCAATCAGCCTAATTCCAGCTAGGTCTTAACAGCTTTCTGGAAGACCGGTAGGGTAGAGATAAGGTGGATCTCTGGAGGCAGTTGGTTGCAAAGGGCTGGAGCTGCCACAAAGAAGGTCCTTTCTCGAGGTCCCATGTACCGACTTTGTTTGGCGGACAGAACCTGGAGAAGGCCAACTCTGTGAGCCCTTACTGGTTGCAGTGATGTATGAGGGAGGAGACGGCCCCGTAAATAGTCTGGCCATGAGCCATTTAGGGCTTTAAAGGTGATAACCAACACCTTGCATTTAGTCCGGAGACCGACTGGCAATCAATGTAGAGCGCATAAAGTTGGAGTAATAATAATAATAATTTAATAATAATTTATTAGATTTGTATGCCGCCCCTCTCCGAAGACTCGGGGCGGCTCACAACAACGATAAAAACAATATTATACTGGCACAAATCTAATATTAAAAAAAAACAAACTAAAAACCCTATCATAATTAAAAACCAAACAGCACATACATATCAAACATAAATTGTAATAAGCCTGGGGGAAAGGTGTCTTAAACCCGCATGCCTGGCAGTATAGGTGGGTCTTAAGTAGTTTATGGAAGACAAGGAGGGTGGGAGCAGTTCTAATCTCCGGGGGCAGTTGATTCCAGAGGGCTGGGGCTGCCACAGAGAAGGCTCTTCCTCTGGGGCCCGCCAGACAATACGGGAGTACCTTGGGGGGCGGGGTGGGAGTGGCCAAAATGGGCGTGGCCAGATCAATGTCACTTGTATCTGGGGCACCAGTATTGGGTTGCTAGATGGTACAGGCCACACTACCTACTGTGTATGCTCAGGAGGCAAAATATCACCAAAATCTGTCTCATGCACATGTCCCCTCACAATGCCTACTGTGCATGCAAAGAATCAAAATCTCACGGGGCGCATGCACCCACACGATGGTCACCCAGAACTGCACGTGCATCAAATCGGTAGTGGCAGTCAATAGGAACCCCCACCTGCAGGGTGCCTGTGGCGGCCTGTCTACTCTGCCAGCGAAAATGGGCTCCCGAGCTCCATTTCCAGCTGCGATGGTCTCCTGCAATCCTTGGCCAGCACCTGAGCTCCGTTTCTGTTTGGGCGAGTTCCTCCCAGTTCAGATGGACCACCTGAACCTGTAGTGACCCACTGGTGACATCACTGGACAGGATCACCAGGTACTGGTCCATGGACGCTGCAATTTTTTAAAAAAAAATTGCATTTTTTTTTTACTGTTTTGAAGGTTATTCCTGTCCTGCTGCTTGTAAAAAGGCCCGCTCACCCGCCCCCCGAGTTTAAACTGTCCTTTATTCCTCCACTCGAAGCACAGCTGATCAGTTCCTCAGCTGTGTTTTGAGCCTATTCCATCTACAGAAGCCAAATTGCTCGAGGGAATGCATTCAGGCATGTGAACGGAGCGTGTGTGAGCGTGCAGAACATTGCAATGCGAACCGATGGCAAAGGTAAGTGGAACCCGCCCCTGCACTGCAGGCCACTGTTTCCAGCACGTCCCCATGGCCCAGACCTGAGCACCCCATGGACCGGATCTGAGTTTGAGTTGGAGTTGGACACCACTGGGTTACTTGGGCGTATCATAATTAGAAGGGAATTTAGAAAGACACAAATCAGTCACAGGAGAAGCTGCAGTTTTGCCTAAAGAGTTTGATCTACCTTTGTTGTGACAATAAGAGCCCCGGTGGTGCAGTGGTTAGAGTGCAGGACTGCAAGCTACTTCTGCTGATCACCGGCTGCCAGCAGTTTGGCAGATCGAATCCCAGTAGGCTCAAGGTTGACTCGGCCTTCCATCCTTCCAAGGTCAGTAAAATGAGGATCCAGACTGTTGGGGGCAAGAGGATGACTTTCTGTAAACCACTTAGAGAAGGCTGTAAAGCACTGTGAAGCAGTATATAAAACTAAATGCTATTGCTATTTCTATTTATGTTATTTATAACTGACCTGTGTTGTATCAAGATTGAAAGGAATACAGTGTTCCCTCGATTTTTGCGGGGGATTTATTTATTTATTTATTTATTTATTATTTGGATTTGTATGCCGCCCCTCTCCGAAGACTCGGGGCAGCTCACAACAAGTGAAAAAACAATCCAATACATAATCCAATTAATTAAAATATTTAAAAAATTTAAAAAAACCCTATACTAACATACACACACACAAGCATACCATGTATAAATTCAACGTGCCCAAGGGGAGATGTTTAGTTTCCCCATGCCTGACGGCAAAGGTGGGTTTTGAGGAGTTTACGGAAGGCAGGAAGAGTAGGGGCAGTTCTGATCTCCAGGGGGAGTTGGTTCCAGAGAGTTGGTGCCGCCACAGAGAAGGCTCTCCCCCTGGGGCCCGCCAACCGACATTGTTTAGTTGACGGGACCCGGAGGAGGCCCACTCTGTGGGACCTAATCGGTCGCTGGGATTCGTGCGGCAGAAGGCGGTCTCGGAGATATTCTGGTCCGATGCCATGAAGGGCTTTAAAGGTCATAACCAACACTTTGAATTGTGACCGGAAACTGATCGGCAGCCAGTGCAGACTGCGGAGTGATGGTGAAACATGGGCATACCTGGGTAAGCCCATGACTGCTCTCGCAGCTGCATTCTGCACGATCTGAAGTTTCCGAACACTTTTCAAAGGTAGCCCCATGTAGAGAGCATTACAGTAGTCGAACCTCGAGGTGATGAGGGCATGAGTGACTGTGAGCATTATGAGACCGCCCGCGAAAGTCGAATTTCCGCGAAGTAGAGATGCGGAAGTAAATACACCATTTTTGGCTATGGACAGTATCATAAGCCTTCCCTTAACACTTTAAACCCCTAAATTACCGTTTCCCAATCCCTTAACAACCATTTACTCACCATTATTACCGGCACTCACCATTGAATAAGACACTTAGTGATCCTGATATTTATAAACATAATTATTTATTAACAATAATAATTTTTTTTGGTTATTTATTTGCAAAAATGATTAGTTTGGCGATGACGTATGACGTCATCGGGTGGGAAAAACCGTGGTATAGAAAAAAAACCGCGGAGTATTTTTTTAATTAATATTTTTTTGAAAAACCGTGGTCTAGGCTATTCGTGAAATTTAAACCCGCGAAAATCGAGGGAACACTGCATTGACATTCAGCTCACACCATTTTAGAAAACATTGCAATGGGAAATAAAAAAGACTGAAGCAAGCACAAAGGAATAGACTATGGAAAAGACAGGGAACAGAATATGGAATATTTATTTATTTATTTATTTATTTATTTATTTTGTCCAATACACAATGAGGGTTTTAGTGGGTATATATCTATATATACATAATAAAATACATGTTGAAGGTTATAGAGGAGATACTCATAGTAAAATATATCTAAGAAATAATAGAAAAGAAGATAAAGTAATAGAACATATCAATGAAAGAATAGAAGAAGAAATATAGGAATAGAAGAAAGGTATAGGAGATATAGGAGAGCAATAGGACACTTGGAGCAAGGTGAGGGCTGATCTGCACTAACCTACTGAGTGATATACTGGACAAAATTTGTGGGTTTTTGTGTATGTGTGTGTGTTTAATTTTGAAAATGTTCAATTGAAACTATATCAAAAAAGAAGAAGTCCAAACTGAAGACCAAAACAAAAAACACCCCCCCACACTAATTCCAAAACCCCCACACTCCAATTCCATATCTCCTGAGTTTCAGGAGAAGGGAGGCCTAGAAATCGAATAAATAAATAAATAGATAGATAGATAGATAGATAGATAGATAGATAGATAGATAGATAGATAGATAGACAAACAAACAAACAAACAAACAAACAAATAATAAACAAAAAAATAAAATAAAATAAAATAAAATAAAATAAAATAAAATAAAATAAAATAAAATAAAATAAAATAAAATAAAATAAAATAAAATAAAATAAAATAAAATAAAATAAAATAAAATAAAATAAAATAAAATAAAATAAAATAAAATAAAATAAAATAAAATAAAATAAAATAAAATAAAATAAAATAAAATAAAATAAAATAAAATAAAATAAAATAAAGGAAATTTATTTGCCAGGGAAATTATATAGAAATGTTCAACTAGTTCCCAGAAGTCAACTGCAACTCTTGGAAACATTTACTTTTCCTGATGAGTAAACTTCCCATATTTGAGGAAGGAAGTGATCATTCTCAAACATTTGCAACCTTGTTCTCGTTCGCCTTGCTTACATTTACAGATAATACACTCGAGATAGCAGGAGTTGCAGGTGTTGAAACACCTGCTGCAAGTACAATTGCTATTTTCCCATCTTTTAATGCATGTGTGTGTTCAAGCAAATGCAAATTAAATTAGAAACAGGATCTACCGTTAGTTACACAGTCTTATTTTAAGACTAAGATAACCAGACAATCCATAATTGCAGGTAGTAACTTTAAAAAAAACAACACGTCATAGCAGTATTTAATTAGATGAGACTACATGATTGGTGGATACTCCCCCACTGTGTTAGGTTTATACCATTGCTACTCTCAGGGACCAAGTATTTCATTCCTCAGAACTGGACTGAACTGATGATGTTATCTAGTTTGGTAATGAAAAGGTGATGCCCTCATCACCTCGAGGTTCAACTACTGTAACGCTCTCTGCATAGGGCTACCTCTGAAGAATGTTCGGAAACTTCAGATCGTGCAGAATGCAGCTGCGAGAGCAATCATGGGCTTTCCCAAATATGCCCATGTTACACCAACACTCCACAGTCTGCATTGGTTGCCGATCAGTTTCCGGTCACAATTCAAAGTGTTGGTTATGACCTTTAAAGCCCTTCATGGCATCGGACCAGAATATCTCCGGGACTGCCTTCTGCCGCATGAATCCCAGCGATCGGTTAGGTCCCACAGAGTTGGCCTTCTCCGGGTCCCATCGACTAAACAATGTCATTTGGAGGGACCCAGGGGAAGAGCCTTCTCTGTGGCGGCCCCAACCCTCTGGAATCAGCTCCCCCCAGAGATTAGAATTGCCCCCACCCTCCTTGCCTTTCGTAAACTTCTTAAAACCCACCTCTGCCGTCAGTCTAATTTATTTATTTATTTAATTTATTTATTTATTGGATTTATATGCCGCCCCTCTCAATAATAATAATAATAATAATAATAATAATAATAATAATAATAATAATAATAATAATAATAATAATAATAATAATATGTCTACAAGAAAGCCACCAAGCTCAGAGAGCTCCAAGGACCACACAGTCGTTGTCGTCGTCGTCCTCCTCCTCCTCCTCCTCCAGTTCTCCTTGCCTACTCTACAAACCCCATTCCATTGTAGCACTGATGGTATCACCTAGTTGGGTAATAAAACCTGCAAGAAAACAGCCAAGCTCAGAGAGTACCAAGGACCCCCATACACTGGTACCTTAATACTCAACTGTTTTGAAACTCACACAATGCATTTTGACCTAAAAAAATTGCCCCGGTACTCATTCTTTGTTTGGTACACAAATGCACAAGCTAGAACTTGTCCATGTTGGCTGCTTTGGGACTCACTATATTGTTCCTTATGGGGGAAAAAATTGTTGGGATCTCATCAATTTCAGTACTTTTTTGTACCTCCCAGAAGCAATTAACAATGAGTATCAAGGCACCACTGTATTTGACTCCTAGTTCATTTATAGGCTGTTTATCCAACACAAGATGAGACTTGGTTGATTTTCTCCATGTTGTTTCTGTCCTCAATGGTAATCATTGACTAATTCATTTCCTAGCTTTTTTCATAGGTGTTGCCATCCAGATAAACAAGCTGGAGTCCTGGGTACATTAGACTAGCCTGTTTTGCTCCTTGGAGAAGTATGAATAGAGCCAGACCCTGCTCTTAGATCCACTGCCAGCTCTTAGATCTGCAACCACTTCCCAACAGAGCTGTCAGATTTGTTTGTTCTTTTCCTGATGGACATTTCTTCAGAAGAAAGTATTGCACGTGGAGAAGGATCATGAGGGAACTGTAAAGAATTCTAGTGGGAGCATATCGAGAAACAACAACATGTGCAATATGGCTTCATAACTTTCATAACTTTCAGTTGAGGAGTCTGTTCACAATATTGCAGGTGTGCCGTCCCACTCACTCACACACGCACACACACCAGATGTAAGGAGTCTTTATTAAGGCTTTAGAGCCTGAATTGCTATTTCCCATCATCTCCACCACAATGAGTTCCACATGCTAGTCAAATGAAGCCTACGCTAGTCCTCAAGACAAAAGCAAATCTAGTCCACTAGGCAAAAGCAAGTTCCCAAGCGAAAGGTAAGGCCACAGGGGAAGAGATGTGATCCAAAGTTCAAGACAAGAATTTCAAAAGGCAACTTGAGAGAAGAAAAAGTAAACACTTCATCAATTGTGATGATCATCATAAGCAAAACTTCTTCCTCTTCCTCCTCTTCCTCCTTCCTGTTGCCTTTTGAAAAAGCATCATTCACACAACCATGACCCGGATGACTGAGAATCTGCACAGACAAGTTAGTTGTAAAGTTAATTGGAGCAAGGACTGATACATTCCATTGATTTAATGGATGGATGGATGGATGGATGGATGGATGGATGGATGGATGGATGGGTGGGTGGGTGGGTGGGTGGGTGGGTGGGTGGGTTGGTTGGTTGGTTGGTTGGTTGGTTGGTTGGTTGGTTGGTTGGTTGATTCGTTTGTTTGTTTGTTCGTTCGTTCATTCATTCAATTTGTACATAAAACTGGAAAGCACATACCAATGAACCTATCCTTCAGTCTAATTATTCCAAACTTAGTAATTTTGGGAGCAAAGCAATGTCTTTGCTATTGATGATGTGAACGATGACAACAATAACAACAACAACAACAATCACAATCATCATCTCATGGGACTTTTGAATTCAGAGGAATTGTCATTTGGAACACAAAACGCCAGATGTCACAGTCCATGGTGTTTGTGATGCATTTTCGAATGTTCAGTTGACTGAGTTTCATGTTTAATGAATAAAAGAGATAATAATAATAAAAATGATGATGATGACTCTCTTTCCTTGGATGTTTTTCTATCCTTTAATAAAACTGGAATGGTCTGCCAAAGCTTACAGTCACACATACAAATATATGTATTATATTTTAATAATATTTTAATGTATCCTCTCAGTTTATGTCTCTGTTTTCTACAAGAGGACACAATGAATTAGGAGGACTCAAAATTATTTATAATCCTTCTACCAGACTATTTTTTTTAATCAACAGCTTATTGTCTTCCTCTCAAGTTCTAATTAAAACCTAAAATACTTGCAATTGTGTAGCTCACTTAAGGAATTAAAACAGTAATTATATTTTTCCTACTAGGTTTGGGTGTCATTTTTGGAGGAGAGCAGTTGTTTGAAAAGCTGACAAAACGAAAGCCTTCAATTGGCTGAAATGTGAATTAGTGATTCTTTTAATTAGAATTTCTACTCGTCCTCACTTTGGTGTCACCAATTAAGCAACACGAGAACCAACCGCTAATTTTAGAGTTTCCACTGTCAAAAATCATTGTTTTCGGTTTTGATTTCTGTCACATCGTATTTTTAAAAGGCTTTTCTCTGATGGATGACTGAAGACAATTTGAGATGGAATAGATCAAGGAGAGAGAGAAATAGAGTGAGAGAGAGAAATACTTAATATTTGAATCACACGTGAGTCATTTCTTCTGGACCTCTTATTTTTTTATATTTTTCCATAATAGCAGGAGCACTTAGACTTATATGCCACTTCACAGTGCTTTTACAACCCTCTCTAAATGGTTTAAAGTCAGCATCTTGCACCAACAACAATCTGGGTCCTCATTTTACCAATCGTGGAGGGATGGAAGGTTGAGTCAACCTTGAGCCTTGTGAAATTCGATCTGCCAAATTGCAGTCAGCTGGCAGTCAGCAGAAGTAGCCTGCAGTACTGCATTCTAACCACTGCGCCACCACGGCTCCTATGGTTCATCTTTCCATATCCTGCATTTAATCTAAGGCCCAGGAGATGTTGAGGATGGTTCATGAACTCTAACTCTGAACAGATGCAGAGATGGACCGGGGAGAAAAACTACAAGCAAATCCCTTGGGGTTTTTGGTTTGTTGGTTTGGTTTTAATGTCTCTAGAATAGCCACCAATTTCTATTGTTTAAAATATAGCAAGAATGCACAAATCCAGGTGATTGCTTGGGGACAGCAAGAATGCATCTCTTTGCTATTCTACAGTCATCACCTGATTTTTTAAAAAAGAAGAAGGTAGCTTTACTGTAAAGAAATTGAAATTATTTGCCACTCTACGGAGCTTTCTTTTCTTTAAAAAAATCCTCTTCACATCTGGTGACTTTTTAATAACGCTCATACAATAATAATGCACATAGTCTACGCATTTAGTCTTGGCATTATATTTCTTTTATACATTTCTTTTATTTCTTTACCCAGAGAGTTTAGAGGAGTGCTTTTCTCTTAGGCATGCCCCTTTTAAAAAATAAATCTAAATGCTGCAGCAAAGCAATGACATCAGTATAGGAAATGAACTGAGAACCGGTGTCAGTGCAGTATATAGTAAGTACATTGAGAAGAATAATAGGAATTTATAGTAGTGAATAAGCTGACATCATCCGGGAATTGATGATGTCAAAATAATTGTGTCCAAGACAAATTGTGCTGGTTTTCTCCATCCTACTCTCAGGTACCTTTTTGTCTGCAGGAGAACTGATTGCAAATGACTCATATTTAATGTCCCACCTACTTGATTTCTGCCACGCAAACGTTACTTTTCATGGAAAAGTATTTTCAGACAGCCTGGTGGGTTATAGCTGAAGTGGTCCTCTTGTGTTGTTATTAATACTTGACAAATTATACACACACACAGAGAGAGAGAGAGAGAGAGAGAGAGAGAGACATAGACACTCCCAGCCAAAGAGTAGGGGTGAGAAAAATAGGAGTAGGAGAAAGAAGGAATATGTTAGAATGTGAAGAGATGTTCTCAGGATAAGGTTGCCAATAACTTTTGCTAGGTGGTGGCATTCTATGGCTTCCATTATCATGTGTGTGTTTGTGCATGTGCCTGTGTATATATACATATAACCACACTGCCTGTCTGTTTATTATCTATCTATTATCTATCTATCATTGGTCTGTCTGTCCGTCCATCTGTCTGTCTGTCTGTCTGTCCGTCCGTTCATCCATCCATCCATCCATCCATCCATCCATCCATCCATCCATCCATCCATCCATCCATGGTTTGTCTGCTTGCCTATCTCCCTATCTACCAAGCTTCCTACCTACCTACCTATAACTATCTCTCATCTCTCATCTATCTATCATCTGTCTGTCTACCTGCCTGCCTATCTATCTATCTATCTATCTATCTATCTATCTATCTATCTATCTATCTATCTATCTATCTATCTATCTATATATCTATCTATCATCTATCTATCTCTGTCTGTCTGTCTGTCTGTCTGTCTGTCTGTCTGTCTGTCTGTCTGTCTGTCTGTCTGTCTATCTATCTATCTATCTATCTATCTATCTCTATCATCTCTTTTCCCATTTATCTATTTCATATACTATGATATATTAATTGTATTATTAATATATTATTCAGAATTCATCATATTCATTATTATTGCCCTCTCCCTACTTTTTCTTCCTATAGAATTTCAGTATATAATTCACTTATTTGGATTACAGTGATCCCTCGAGTTTCGTGATCTTGATCTTCGCGAAACGCTATATCGCTATTTTTTAAAAAATATTAATTAAAAAAACCCCACTTCCGGGTTTGGCTTCGGGAGTCAGCTGGGAAGCGGCGCGGCTGTTTTAAAAGGTCGCAGCCGGCCTGGGGGGCTTCCCAGCACCCCCCCGAACCCCCAACCTGGGTCTTCCCGGCCGCCCATGGAAAGGGGAAACCCCGGCTCCTCGCTGATGCCCGCCGCTCGCCCGCCCGCCAGCAAGAGGGGGAAGACCCAGGGAAGGTTCCTTCAGCCGCCCAGCAGCTGATCTGCTTGGTAGCGCAGCACCAGCGAGGAGCCGAATTGGGGTTTCCCCTTTGCGTGGGCGGCGGGGAATGCAAACTCCACCATCTACGCATGCGCGGCCATAGAAAAAAGGGTGCGCATGCGCAAATGGTGTTTTTACTTCCGCAACCCTACATCGCGAAAAATCGATTATCGCGAGGGGTCTTGGAACGGAACCCTCGCGATAATAGAGGGATCACTTTATTGAAAATTGCTAAACCCTTATTCTTCAATAATCTGCCCACACTCTACTCTTTCTTTCTGCATTTGTTTTCATCAACTTAATTTCATTGACATTTTTTTTCTTACTCAAGAAGTATTACAATGATAACAAAATGGAACCCTGTAGTATTTTGTTAGTAGCATGTGCAAACAATTGGGTTGGCAATATATAAGCAAGCTAACAATGAATGTTTGTATGTATTGAAGTACTATAGCTTTAAAAGGTAGTGTTGCAAATTGCCATAAGGGAGCCAGAAAGCAAGATTCTCTCTCTGTTCTTTCTGCTGATTCACTGAGACTGATGTTGTAAGCTCTCTGTCAGTTTAATGCAGTGAAGGGCTACCAAAATTTTTAGTACCACACTATGGGCATGGCTTATGCAGGACACCCTACATTTTCTTTCAACATCTTTCAATGCAAATTGAAAGTGCTCTGGGTTGGAGCTCCATTTTTGCTACCCCACCGTGTTCTCCCCCATCCGGGCAGCAGCCCACCCCTGGTTTGATGTATTTGTAAGCTGTGATGTATGTGATGTAAGGCTTGTAATATTATTGTATTGAGAGATACAGTGGTACCTCGACATACGAGTTTAATTCGTTCCAGACCCAAGTTCGTAAGTAGATCAACTCGTATCTCGAATGAATGCCTTTAGACTTTGTTTTTCGCGCCGAGATAACCGGAAGCAAGGAGATTCTTGCGCCAACTAGCGGAAGCTCGGCTCGTATCCCGAATTTGAGCTCGGGTGTCGAACAGTAATTTATCTCACGTCGCAGCTCGTAACTTGGAATACTCGCATGTGGAGCAGCTTGTATCTAGAGGTACCACTGTATTGACTGATTTGAATGTGTATGGCTGGACTGTTTAATCTGACTGTGTTATTTCTAAAGTGCACACTTATTGAACTTTAATGTTGTGTATGACTGAATAATTACTTATATCTCCTGGATATCTGTTGGAATCCCATGTTTTCCTCTGTGCATATCCTTGATAACTCAAGGGTTGTTCTGCATACTCCTTAACGCATTTTACTCCCTATTCCTATTTTAAGCCATTCTCTCCCACAATTTTTCTTTAATGTAACATGTGCATCTCTTTAAGAATTCTTCAGTAGCTCCTTTTGTCAGAGCAAGCCCTAAATTCTTTTTCTATTGTATGCAACCAGAACTGAAATTCAGGCACATAATCCAAGTGAAATAGTGTTTCCCCCACCTTTTCCAGTCCAAATGCCATTTTGTTAAAGGCATCCGTCTGGAATGAACCTGCAATGAGAAAGCATAATGGAGATTGCTGTGTACTGGAAGTGTTTACAAAGTAGGGGAAATCAGTTTGGGATATCAAAGAGATTTGTAGGTGGAAGAGAAAGTGATTAAGTCTCTGGGCCCATTGAGTAAAGAGGAAAAAAATATAATGGGGGTAGTTAAACTGTTTTCTAATCACATGCTGGCAAGGAAAAATGAATGATAAAGGCAAACAACAAAGGAATAAAAACAACATGGAAACCAGCTGTGATTTTTTTCCCTTTCCTTCACGTATTTGGCCAGATTGCAAAGATACTAAAGCAGACTATACCTTCACCTGTATTTCTAGTTCATATCTCACCTTCATAAGAATCCTTGTTTACAAGAATACTGTGGAGGAAAGACAGATGTCATGAGGCAGTATCCTTATATTAAGTTCAGAAGAACCTCAATGCTTTTCTTCTGAATTGAATTTTCAATTTGAGAGTCAATTTGGCCTAGTGGTTAAGGCAAAAGACTAGAAAGCTGGAAGTTCTAGTCCCTTCTTTTGGATGAAAAGTGGTTGGTTGACTTTGGGCCATCACCAGAAAATGATGACTTTGAATCCCACCTTAGGACCTTGGACCAATCACCTTTGTGACCTTGGACCAATCACTAGGAAACTGTACATGCTATTAAAGTTTGTCGCAAAATCAAAACCAGAAGCACACACAGTTGACTGATTCAGTTGGATTCAATGACTACTTTATAAGAACGTAAGAACCTAAGAAGAGCCATGTTGATTTGGGCCAAAGCCCATCGAGTCCAGCCTTCTGTGTCACACAGTGGCCCACCAATTGTACATGGGGATCTTGAGCAGAAAGAAAAGGCAAAACCCTCCCTTTCCCTTGACCCCCGACAAATGCTACTCAAGGGAATCCTGCTTGCCTCAACCAACATAGTGGAGGCACTTGGACATCTGTTTCAACAACCACTGAATAAACATAATAATCATAAACATAATAATATACATTGCTCAAAAAAATAAATAAAGGGAACATTTAAACAACACAATATAACTTCAAGTAAATTAAACTTCTGTGAAATCAAACTGTCCACTTAGGAAGCAACACTGATTGACAATCAATTTCACATGCTCTTGTGCACATTCAACGTTGTACAGAACAAAGTATTCAATGAGAATATTTCATTCATTCAGATCTAGGATGTGTTATTTGAGTGTTATTTTTTTGAGCGGTATATATATTTACAATACCACAAGTAGAATTTTTCTTCAGTCAATTACAGGTAAACATAAGCAGGAGAGTTCAGAGAGTGGAGCCATGCCCAGCCGTAAGCTTAAGTATTCAGTTTCGATTCTCTGCACAGACTCAGAAGTGGTTACCTCCTATTGGCTGATCCAGTTGCTACGCCTATTCATTGGCTGACCTTGTTACCATTGGCTGTCCCAGTTCATGAATATCTTAACGCATTCTAGTTCCACATTAGACTTTAAGCCAATCACAAGGAGACTGTGAGGCTGTAGTCACTCCGAGTCCTCGGAGAGGGGTGGCATACAAATCTAAATAATAATAATAATAATAATAATAATAATAATAATAATAATAATAATAATAATAATAATATAATGATGATGATGATGATGATGATGATAATGATAATGATAATGATAATGATAATGATAATGATAATGATAATGATAATGATAATGATAATGATAATAATGATAATAATAATAATTGTATTATTATTATTATTATTATTATTATTATTATTATTATTATTATTCTCATTCCACTGTAGGCCAACCAAAATGCCTTGAGTCAGTTACCCTCTCTCTCAGCCCAACTCACCTCACCTAATTGTTGTTGTTGTGGGGAAAATAAAAGTAGGAAGATATGTTGGATATGTTTGTCACCTTGAGTTATTTGTAAAAAATAATAAAGGGGTGGGCGTACAAACAAATAAATGTTTCTTTCACCCATTTTTGCACCTTTCTTGCTGTGTCCTTCATTCATTTGAGAGCAATGCTCATAAATACATGGAACATTTTTGCCTGAGGACAGCAATAAATTGACAGATTTACATATTTATTGAACAATGAGCTATGGGGATACAGCTGCCTTCTTTCTTTCCAGTTTTAGAATGCTCCTGTAATGCTATTTTTAGGAAGCATCATCCCACCACCGAAATGTTGCCAAGATAAGGCTATGTGAAAGGAGTAGGTCCAAGGAAGGTGAAGCTTTTAATGAAATAACTATACAACAGGGCACCCGGTTGCAGCTAGGGAAGTTATGTGTGACTTTAAAACACTACGCTAATTTGGTAGTCTCCACATAATTTAATATTTCTGTAAAATATCATTAGTGAAGTGTGAAATTTTTGTTCGGTTGACATCTAACAAGAAAAGAACATAAATGGAGCATGTTCCATAGCCAACTTTAATTACCCCACTGTTTAGGCATTGTTTTCCTGTGACTGCTGCAATTATAGGGATGACTGGTCAAAGAACGATGCACACCAAACTTATTTAAACCATCTCAGGGTGGGCTGTAGGCAGCTAAGTATGTGGACAATGCAAATTGAGCTTTCACTGGTGCCTGATCCATTCAAATGTCCATGCTTTCCATCACAACTGGAAGTTTAAGGGGGAATTAATGCCAGTTTTTCAAAGTATCATTCATAAAACGTATAATAATAGAGTTAGAAAGATCCTTGGAGGTCTTGTAATCTAATCTTCTGCTCAAGCAGGAGATCCTATGCCAGGGGTCCCCAAAGTTGGCAACTTTAAGACTTGTGGACTTCAAGTCAGCCAGCTGGAGAATTCTGGGAATTGAAGTCCACAAGTATGGGTGTATCTATATGGGTATATCTAGGAACACCCATGACAGCTCGTGTAGCTGCATAAGGGCTCTGGAGGTTAAATCATATGATGAAAGACTGAGAGAACAAGGTCTAGAACAATGTCTACTACTGAAGATTAGGATGACAGCCTCCTTCAAATACTTGAGGATCAAGCTATTCTCCAAAGCACTTGAGGGCAGGACAAGAAGCAATGGATAGAAGCTTGTCAAAAGGAGCTCCAACCTTTATTTTATTTGTTTGTTTGTTTGTTTTGTCAAGTACGTATTGGAGATATGTAAAGATATAATAATATTCATATACATGATACTAATAACAAGAAAAAAAGAAGAAACGTTAGATATAATAATATGCATATGCATGGTACTAGTAAAAAATAAAAGAAACATTAGGATAGGGGACGGAAGGCACACTGGTATATAACAACATCTATATACATGATATTGGTACTAATAATAGAGAAACATTAGGACAGGGACAATAGGCACACTGGTGCACTTATGCACGCCCCTTACTGACCTCTTAGGAATCGGGAGAGGTCAACAGTGGACAGTCTAAGGGTAAAGTTTTGGGGGTTTGGTGATGGTACTACAGAGTCTGGTAGTGAGTTCCTTGCATCAACTACTCGGTTACTAAAATCATATTTCCTGAAGTCAAGTTTGGAGCAGTTTACATTAAGTTTGTTTCTGTTATGTGCTTGTGTGTTGTTTTGGTTGAAGCTGAAGTAGTTGTTGACAGGAAGGACATCATTGTAGCATATGATTTTATGGGCTCTGCTTAGATCGTGTTCAAGGTGACGTAGTTCTAAGCTTTCAAAACCTCGAAGTAAAGAGAAATTTCCTGACAATACAATTAATTAATGCAACCAGAGTTGTGGGTGCTCCATCGCTGGACTATCCTTTTCGATGTTGCTGGCCTATTTATTGAGTTGAGTTCTGCAAAGAATTGCAAGTTAATAGTGCCATCTTCATGAAATGCTGCAGAGAACAATTTGTTCCCCTTTTAAAGATGAGGAAATTTATGTCAAACCAGTGCTAAGCATTAAAACACACACACACACACACACACAAAACTTTCTCGAGCCCATGCCCTAGACATTTCTTTGAAATTCAACCAGTGCCGCATCCTAAGGCAGTTGCTCATTAAAATTCACATTAATCAACTGTAGCTGCATAATGATTTGTACATACCAATGAAATTGCAAGCAGAGATCTGCCAATTTGGCTTGTGCAAATTTTAGTCTGGTTTCATTCCAGTAGGTCAATTGTCTATTTCACACATGCACACACACATACATACACACACACACACACAATATTGTGTTGTGTGATTCCTTAAACACTAAAAGCACCAAGCCCTGAATGACCCAAGCTACTGATTCTCAGATCCTTTTTTAGTATTTCCAAACAGACTGATTATTAACGATAGAACTAATGATATGTGGACGTCCAACTTGGGGAGTTGTAATAGAAACTGAACTCTTTTATAACTCCTGGAATAATGACCACATCAGAATTTAATTATTCATCAGTTTCCACTCCCTCCAAATGTTTAGGCATTAAAGGGAAGGGGGGAACCGGAATGAAAGACAGATAGAAAATATCAAAAGGAATTCAAACATGTTGAGAGAAAATACTTTGGGAAATACGCAGAGAGAAAAATAGCTTAAGAGTATGTAATTAAATACTAATGAAATATGAAAATTTTGCTTGAACTTTAAACAAGAATGCTTTTAAACCAGAAACAGTATACAGAGTAGAAATAACCCCCCCCCCTCCCTACTTCATCTGGAATGAATGTTGTATATCCAAAACTATGCTTGAATTACAACTGTCTCTGCTGGCTATATTATGAATTGTAGGGATAAAAGAAACAAATTCATTATGCTGTCATTTAAAAGAAGCAGTAACTGAAATCTGTTCAGCGAAATCTGCTTTAATAGCGCATCGCCCGGACAAACAGGCTCACATTTTAATAGCAGGCAGTGATTTAATTTGCTATTGTAATTCTATTGTTCTAGCCTTGAAGTGATTGCTTTCTAATGGCCCGTATCAGAAATTTAATACTCTAAGAGAAAAAAAATGAGCCAATTTGTCCTCATTTTAAAATTTATCATGACCTGGCCTTTGCCTTAATCTCCTGGGTGAGGTTAATATGGTGGGTTTATAAATTACTGTCCTTAGATGTGAGCTACCAAAAAGTCACTGATGAGGAGGTGGTTGATGTGAAGAACCAGGACAACAAATGAACGTGGTTGGAGCTCTGTTGTCAGTTTGCAGCAAATAGATCATTATCTGTCCATTGGGCCTTGCAAGAGAAGAAGATGAAGGAGGAGAAGGAGGTGGTGGTGGAGGAGAAGGAGGAAGAGGAAGAAGAAAAGAAGAAGAAAGGAGAAGATAAAGGAGGAGGAGGTAAAGGAGAAGGAGGAGGTGAAGGAGGAGGTGGTGGTGGTGGAAGAAGTGGAGGAGGAGGAAGAGGAGAAGGTGATGGAGGAGGAGGAGAAGATGAAGGAGGAGGAGAAGGTGGTGGTGGAGGAGAAGGAAAAAAGGAAGAAGAGAAGGAGAAGGTAAAGGAGGAGGAGGAGGAGGTGAAGGAGGAGGTGGTGGTGGTGGAAGAAGTGGAGGAGGAGGAAGAGGAGAAGGTGATGGAGGAGGAGGAGGAAGACAAGGAGAAGGAGAAGATGAAGGAGGAGGAGAAGATGGTGGCGGAGGAGAAGGAAAAAAGGAAGAAGAGAAGGAGAAGGTAAAGGAGGAGGAGGAGGAGGAGGAGGAGGAGGAGGAGAAAGTTAAAGTGAAGGAGAAGGTGGTGTTGGTGGAGAACGAAGAGGAGGAGGGGAGGAGGAGGAGGAAGAGAAGTGGTGGTGGTGGAAGAAGAGGACAAGGAGGAAGAGGAGAAGGTGAAGGAGGAGGAGGAGGAAGACAAGGAGAAGGAGAAGATGAAGGAGGAAGAGGAGGTGGTGGTGGAGAAGGGAAAAAAGGAAGAAGAGAAGGAGAAGGTAAAGGAGGAGGAGGAGAAGGAGGAGAAAGTTAAGGTGAAGGAGAAGGTGGTGGCGAACAAGGAGGAGGAGGAGAAGAAGTGGTGGTGGTGGAAGAAGTGGAGGAGGAGGAAGAGAAGAAGGTGAAGGAAGAGGAGGAGGAAGACAAGGAGGAGAAGATGAAGGAGAAGGAAGAGGAGGAGAACAAAAAGAAGAAACTGAATAAGTTATTCCAGGAATATATAAGCTTGCTTTTCCTCCTCCTTCTCCCTGCCTTTCACCCCTCACATAGTACAGTATTCCTTTTCACTTGCAGAAGACAGAAAAGACTTGACTTCTAATATTTCTAAGGTGTTCATCATATCTTTCAGATTTATTTTATATACCGGTATATACAGTTGAAAATTTATATGAATTATAAGCTGAATATCAGTCAGCAATACATGACCACCTAGCAAGTCAAAACAAGCATCCGCCTGTGTTTTTTATTTTTTGTCCAATATTACTTCCTCATGAAAACATGCAACAAACCAAACCAATTAAACTCATGTAAATAGAGGGAACAGGTAAAAATCCCAGCTATTTTCAACTATGTCAACTTATTTTTATTATTATTTTCCATTTCCCCTTTGTCTTCCGTTTAAAAAGATGGCACACTTAAAATGGCCACCGCCATAAGTCAGCACATTCAAAATGGCCAC
Source organism: Erythrolamprus reginae (assembly GCF_031021105.1). NCBI lineage: Eukaryota > Metazoa > Chordata > Lepidosauria > Squamata > Dipsadidae > Erythrolamprus > Erythrolamprus reginae. Next base: position 50,563,073 of record NC_091957.1, read on the forward strand.
CCCATGCAAGTGCCTCCAAAATGGCTGCTACCATTAGTTAGGTACATTCAAAATGCCCGCCCACACAAGTGCATCCAAAATGGCTGCCAAGATCGCCACCGCCATAAGTCAGGTATATTCAAAATGGCCACCCACACAAGTAAATCCAAAATATCTGCCAAGATGGCCGCCACATAAGTTACATACATTCAAAATGGCCACCCACACAAGTACATCCAAAATGTACATTCAAAATGGCCGCCCACACAAGTGTATCAAAATGGCTACCATCGGCCTAGAGACGCCCCCAGAATGGCCGCTGCCCTTATTACCTTTTCCAAAATGGCTGCTGTGACTTCCTGGTGCATCCAGAATGGCCATCAGCTGCAATGGCAGGGGAGTTAATTTATTCAAAATGGCCGTCGGTCCCACAGCATCATTCAAAATGTCCCCTCATTGTGTGAGGAGAACAGCTGGTTCTCTGAAGATCTCTGACAGGCTCCAAGAGAATATGTCAGCTGCAGCAAGGAGCTTCATGGGTTGCAGAAAGGGCAGCTTTGGTGAGCAGGTAAGACAGCAGAGCAGGTGACAGGGATTTTCAGGCCAGCTGGTCAGCGGGCCTCATTATAACAATAGTTAAGGCAGTGATGGGCTCCTATGGGTAGGGTCAGGTATGCAGAACCAGTAGAAAAAAAATGGTTTTTTTCTTTTTTTTCCCCTTCTGGTCCCTGGGTATGTTTTCCCTATCGCAGTAAATGAGATTGAAAGTGTATAATTTTAGAAGAGCTGTGTGTTTGTGTGTGTACATACATTATATATAGTAGATAATGTATATTTTGTGTGCCTGTGTGTAATATGTATGTACACATAAGGCATATATATATAGAATTAAATGGTATATTTTGGATATTAAGTAATAGTAAACAAAGAGGGAAATTGTATCTCTCTGAGGTGAGGAGAGGCCAGGCACCCTAACCATAGATGTGAGTGAGGTGAAGTTTGCCCCCTTTAAGCCAGTCACATGACCTTTAAGCGACCCTGGTCACATGATTGTCAAGCCTTTTCTACCTGGCCACATGGCTAGCAAGCCACACCCACAAAATAAGCCAGGTATACAGTGTGGTAGTAAAAAAAAAAATTGCAGTCCCTCACTGAGTTAAGGGCACTCAACAGCTGGAACTCCACAGTGGAGTCAAGAGGCTGTGGCCTAGTGCCGTGAGGGGCAAGTTTTGGCCAGCAGGCAGGGAGCTCATAATGAGCCTTGGAAAAACAGCCAGTGATGTAAAAACACCAATAAACAATTTTGACAGGCCAGGTGACTGCAAAGGGTGCCGGAAGGCCTATTTCATTTAATGGCAGTAGCGACAAAGCCCACCCAATGTCAACCCCCATCCCACCCCCCATTAATGCATCCAAATTCTGAGGCATTTCTCCTTCAGCCAAGCCAGACAAGGAATAAAGGATGGAAGCTCACCAAGGAAAGACTCAACCTGGAAATAATGAGAAACTTTCTGGTGTTTTGAGAGCGATCAACCAGTGCAACAGCTGGCCTGCAGAGGTTGTGAGAGCTCCAACACTTGAGACTTTCAAACGGAAATTGGACTGTCATTTGTCCATGATCAAAACATTTAAATATGCGAAAGGGTTAAATAAAGTTCAGGAGGGAAGTGTTTTTAATTCAAAAGTGAACACAAGGAACAAGGGGGCACAATCTGAGGTTAGCTGGGGGAAAGATGACAAAATTGAACGGGTCCAAAGACGGGTTACAAGAATGGTGGAAGGTCTTAAGCATAAAACGTATCAGGAAAGACTTAATGAACTCAATCTGTATAATCTGGAGGACAGAAGGAAAAGGGGGGACATGATCGAGACATTTAAATATATTAAAGGGTTAAATAAGGTCCAGGAGGGAAGTGTTTTTAATAGGAAAGTGAACACAAGAACAAGGGGACACAATCTGAAGTTAGTTGGGGGAAAGATCAAAAGCAACATGAGAAAATATTATTTTACTGAAAGAGTAGTAGATCCTTGGAACAAACTTCCAGCAGACGTGGTAGATAAATCCACAGTAACTGAATTTAAACATGCCTGGGATAAACATATATCCATCCTAAGATAAAATACAGAAAATAGTATAAGGGCAGACTAGATGGACCATGAGGTCTTTTTCTGCCCTCAGACTTCTATGTTTCTAAGTAACGTGAGAAAATATTATTTTACTGAAAGAGTAGTAGATGCTTGGAACAAATTTCCAGCAGACGTGGTTGGTAACTGAATTTAAACATGCCTGGGATAAACATATATCCATCCTAAGATAAAATACAGGAAATAGTACAAGGGCAGACTAGATGGACCAGGAGGTCTTTTTCTGCCGTCAATTTTCTATGTTTCTAAATGGTGGAGCGAGTTCCACTTGAATGGGTGGGAATGGAGGGGTTGGACTAGATGAACTACAAGGTTCCTTCCAACTCTAATAATAAATAAAAATAAATAAATAAAACTGTTTGGTTTCATTAGGAGATGTTATCCTATTATGATAAACTGCTTTGAGATGCATTTCTAAGAGCAGGAGAGAAAGATCTATTTAAAGATGAAGTGAGAACTTTGCTGTAACACCTCCCCTGATTTGCTCATCCTAAAGTGTGTTCATTGGCAGCCCCAATGTGTGGAAACATTTTCTTTGCCTTGTCCAAAGGAATTTTTGCTACATTACAATATCAAGCTGTAGCTTTCAGCCATGACAATTTTTAAAGCTTTATTTAATTTGATCACAAATAGAATATCAAGTAAAATACATTTAGCAATTAATTGGGAGGCTGGAAGTGGCTAATAAACACTCGTCATGTCTCTGTGTTACATAGTTAATAAGTTTGAGCCAGGTGGGATAGAAATAACATTTTATATGACTGTATATTATTCTAATATTGATACCTTTTTGGTGATTATTTTGCCATTAGAATGAGTTTCTTTTTGCCACCACGCGGAACTATTGAAATTATGCTTTCTACACTCTTACCATTTGGTTGCAAACAACAAAATCAAACAACTGCATTATTTTTACTATATACCGTTTTCCCAAAAATAAGACATCCCCTGATAATAAACCCAATTGGGCTTTTGAGTGCATGGCAATAAGGCCAAGCGCTACTTTCAGGGTTCAAAAGAATATAAGACAGGATCTTATTTGCAGGGAAACACGGTAGTGTCATTTGAATTACCGCATCTATCTACTATATCTACCTACCTACCTACCTACCTACCTACTTACCTACCCACCTACCCACCCATCCATCCATCCATCCCTATGCCTTCCTATCTCTCTCTCTCTCTCTCCTCTATCGCTATCTCATCTCCATCTCTATGTCTGTCTGTCTGTCTGTCTGTCTGTCTGTCTGTCTGTCTGTCTGTCTCTCTCTCTCTATCTATTTATCTATCTATCTATCTATCTATCTATCTATCTATCTATCTATCTATCTATTCACTTATTTATTTATTAGATTTGTATGCCGCCCCTCTCCGCAGACTCGGCGCCGCTCACAACAGTGATAAAAACAGTATACAATGACAAATCTAATATTAAAAGTCTATAATAATAAATCTAACATTAAAAGTCTAAAAACCCCATTGTTTAAAAATCATGCATATATGTCAACAATCTCAGCCCATGTTTAAAAAAATAATCTAAGATGCAATTTGTTTTATTTGAAATAAAATTTCAATAGCTTCCTTTTCTTTGAACAAGGTATCTGTCTTTTAATTTTGGCTTCTTCTTAAATGTCCTTCATGACTCTGCGGGAAAATAGATGTGGGTTTACCTCCCCCTCCTCAAAATACACAGGAGCTTTCTTTGTATCAAGAAGTTTTCTTCTTTACACAAGGCAATTCCCCAGGTTTCCGCCTCTCAAAATAAGACAAACTAAAGCTCAGTCTTCATTCCTGGGGATCGAATGAATAAGTTGGATGCAAAAACACTTGATTTCTTGTGTGTAATATGATGGTGTGTTGCAGTTGGTAACCAAGTCATCCGGAATTCATAGTCTTCAGGTTTCTAGCCTGATGCCTTAACCACTACTCCAAACTAATCTCAAGATCAGTTGTACACAATAGCGATTAGTATCATTCGAGACGATGATGAATTCCTATACAGATGGGAAGTTGAACAAGTTGACTCTATGACCATGGAAACCTCTTTGGAAGAGCTGGCTGAATGGTCTTAAAATGTACATAAGCCTCATAGATTCGAAAATAATTAGCTGAGCAAAATTTTCAGGGACTCCTTTACCTTTGCCTTAAAAACAAAACTCTATGCAAGCTAAGATCTCTAATCTAGAATCTGTTTTACAAGCCTACATGCAGTTGCCTCTCATACCATTAAGTCGGAGCTATTTGCAATGTATTGATAACAATCAGGGTGTACAATCCACAGGACCAAAACTATACATGCAACTAAAATATTGGAAGCTTGGTTATTACAGTTACTTATAAGGAGACCCATCCTACAACATAGGGCAGTGAAGAAACCGTTCCTCTTTAAAGTACTTCAATTAGCTGGGTTTTCTCATTTTTAGTCTCTGCTAGAGTGCAGAATATCAAAAGTCCCACTGCATTTTCCCTTTCATAATAGCTATTTAGAGCAGAAATTACCCTTGGGTTTTTGTTTCATACCAAAGCACTGCTTTCTCTCTCTCTCTCTCTCTCTCTCTCTCTCTCTCTCTCTCTCTCTCTCTCTCTCTCTCTCTCTCTCTCTTCAATTCAATTTATTAGATTTGTATGCCGCCCCTCAACAATAATAATAACAACAACAGTATATCTATCTATCTACCTACCTATCTATCTATCTATCTATCTATCTATCTATCTATCTATCTATCTATCTCCTATCTATCTCTCCCTCCTCCTCCCTCTTTCTTTCTTCCTTCCTTTCTTTTCTCTTTTCCTTCTCTTTTTTCCTTCCGTCCTCCCTCCCTCCCTCCTTTCTTTCTTTCTTTCCCTCTCCCTTCTTCTCTCTTTCTCTTTCTTTCTTTCCCTCTCCCTTTGCCCCCCCCTCTCTCTCTTTCTTTCTTTCTTTCTTTCTTTCCTTCCTTCCTTTTCTCTCTCCCCCTCCCTCTCCCATCCTCTCTCTCTCTCCCTGTTTTCTCCCCTCTCTCTGCCCCCTGAAATTTGGATATTGCATAAATGTTATTTCTGCTTTCTCTTCCTCATCCACCCAAAAATAAACCTGACTCTTTCTACGGGCTAGGAAACCTTTATCATCCTGCTCTAAAGTAGCTTAAAGCCAAATATCTTCCCTCCAACCCTGAAGCATCAGCTTCAAAGGTCAGGGTTTAGACAGCTCTTCCTGATCCCCATGGATAATGTTTACAGTGCTCTCAAATGACTTAAAATAGACTAAATTGTTTTGAGCTGACAGTTGAAAAGGTCACCAAGGAAATCAGTTTAGCCAGTTCTGCCGCTTGTTAGCCTACGGATGGTCAAATCTGTCGTAAACTACTGCAAAGGAAGTATTTTGCTTTGTTTTGTTTTAACTCTAAAACAAGTTGGAACCAAGGAGGAATGTTCATTTTGTGGATGCTGACTGCCAGATTCTTTCCCTCTCTGGGTAGGCAGGGGGATACAACTTGTTGAATAAAAAAAAAACCCCAGCCTCAGCTTTTATTAGTTGAATTATATTTCAAAAGTACATTCCTGCTGTCAAAATATATGTCTTCTTTTTTTTTTAAGAACAAAAACCAAAACTGAAAGGCCCGAATTTCTGCACACACTTGGAAATGATTCTCAATTAAAATGAGTGCACAAAATGAGCTCATTGGGCCATCTTGTACACAAAACATGCACATACAACAACGGAGGTCATGCTATGGTATCTCTGTTTGGTTGTTGGGTTAGCTCAGCATTACAGCTCGATCATTCATCATTTTATATTCTTTGATTTGTGATAAGATTCCTTCCTTTTTTCCTTCCTTCCTTCCTTCCTGCCTTCCCTCCCTCCCTCCTTCCTTCTTTCTTTCCTTCCTTTAAACATGCCTGGGATAAACATAGATCCATCCTAAGATAAAATACAGGAAATAGTATAGGGACAGACTAGATGGACCAGGAGGTCATTTTCTGCTCTCAATCTTTTATGTTTCTATGTAAACACTGACATAACCCAACACCCATCCTCCCTGATTAAATCAGACAGGTAGAAACAATTGGGAAATGATCATCCCTCAAGTAACTCAGCATTCACATCTTCTTTCCTGGTGTAAAATAACCAGCTTCTAGTTTACTGTAGCAGCATGTCATTCTGTGTATTTATCTAGGGAAATATGCTACATAGGGGAAGCCATCACTGAATGGTACATTTTTGTAGAGGGATGGAAGGTTTCTTATTGAAAAGCTTTTTCATGGGATGTCTATACTTCTGCTGATAATGATGCTTCTGAAGACGGGAGCCGGCAACGTTAGAACCCTTTGCTCCGAGTGAATTGAATTATGAAAGAACCACGAGGAGTACATATATGTCAAACTGTAATAGCAGGATTAATTTTCTTGCAGCCTTGGTAGAGAATAGCAGATGCCCAACCAGATTGTCTATGTATTGATGAAAAGATTGGAAAATGTGCCCTTTCAATCTGGCTATTGAACTGGAGATAGGTAACTGAATAGCTTTTTAGCTTTTTCATTAGCGAGGACACCTATTGATCTCTTCGGATCGATAAAAACAGAAGTGCAGGATACAAAACACTACAACCAAGAAAGAACGGGAGCGGAAAAAGAAAACCCCCGATGGCTGAATGGGAGAGAATGAAGTTACTCAAGTCGAACTTTATTCTCTTCCTGTCCTCATCATGCACAACCCACTCTTTTCATTATTTTCTCCTTTCCATTTCAGGTTTCGAGGGGCCTGAATGAGACTGTGTATATGTTACGTAATGTAGAGCAGGAACAGAACACCAGGGTTAACCTTCTTATCCAGTTGCAAAACGGGTGATGCTGAAATTATCTAGTTTCAATGCTTCTTTGTTTTAGTTAGAGAGTGAGAGAGAGACAGACAGAGACACAGAGAGAGAGAAAAGAAGAAGGAGGAGAAGAAGAAGAAGAAGAAGGAGAAGAAGAAGAAGCGGGGGAGGAGAAGGAAGAAGAAGAAGAAGGGGGAGGGGGGAGGGGGAGGAGGAAGAAGTAGTGAAGAGGAAGAGGAGGAAGAAGAAGAAAAGAAGAAGGAGGAGGAGGAGGAGAAGGAAGAAGAAGAAGGGGGGAGGAGGAGAAAGAAGAAGAAGAAGAAGAAGAAGAAGAAGAAGAAGAAGAAGAAGAAGAAGAAGAAGAAGAAGAAGAAGTAGTGAGGACGAAGAAGAAGAAAAGAAGAAGGAGGAGGAGGAGGAGGAGGAGAAGGAAGAAGAAGAAGAAGGGGAAGGAGGAGAAGGAAGAAGAAGAAGAAGTGAGGAGGAAGAGGAGGAAGAAGAAAAGAAGGAGGAGGAGGAGAAGGAGAAGAAGAAGAAGAAGAAGAAGAAGAAGAAGAAGAAGAAGGGGGAGGAGGAGAAGGAAGAAGAAGAAGAAGTGAGGAGGAAGAGGAAGAAGAAGAAAAGAAGAAGGAGGAGGAGGAGGAGAAGGAAGAAGAAGGAGGAGGGGGAGGAGGAGAAGGAAGAAGAAGAAGTGAGGAGGAAGAGGAGGAAGAAGAAAAGAAGAAGGAGGAGGAGGAGGAGGAAGAGAAGGAAGAAGAAGAGAAGAAGAAGAAGAGGGGAGGAGGAGAAGAAGGAAGAAGAAGAAAGGAGGAGGAGGAGGAGGAAGAGGAGGAGGAGGAGGAGGGAAAAGGAGATGAAAAAGTAGCAGGAATCATGATAAGGAAGAAGTAATTGTAATTTAGGGAAAGATCCTTACTCAAACCATGTTTGCATACAGACAATTAAGCTAAATAGAGTGTCTTGTAAATCTTTGCCATTGATTGTGAAGGCATAAAATTTAAGGAGACCATAGACAAACTTCCTTCCTCCCTCCCTCCCTCCCTCCCTCCCTCCCTCCCTCCCTTCCTAGTCTAAGAAGGGCAGCATAAAAATATGGAATGAATGAATGAATGAATCAATCCTGTTATAGTGGGCTCCAAGGTCCTTTACTGAGTGAGGATCATCAACAAGGTCGTGATCATCTAGTTTGTGCTTTGCGTTCTGATTATTTTTGCCAATGTGTAAGACTGAGCATTTGTTGATTGTCATTTGAAGTTGCCACTTGTTTGGCCATTCTGATACAGAGTCAAGGTCTTTTGCTGTAGAACAGAGTTGAACTGTTGGGACCTGGGTGTTCTTTTAGTTTCGTTGTTCATTTATAGATGCTCCATCGACCAACTAAGTAATATCATCAGTGCGAGTTTTGCTCCTTGTTTGTTTACAGGAGTTTGATCTTTTGAATCTGTATCCTTGGTCTTCACCTCAATATATGTACAATACATACATCTTTATCCTTGATCCTCTTTGATAATTAAATGTTTCCTCTTTAGCAGTCTAGTTTCTGTTTCTTGTTAAATCATCCACCAATTTCTTTCTTTCTTTCTTCTCTTTCTTTCTTTCTTTCTTTCTTTCTTTCTTTCTTTCTTTCTTTCTGTTAGGTATCAGATTTTTTTAAAAAGAAATGGGGGCAGGAGCAAATATTTTAAAAGAGAAGCAGGCAGCCCACTTTATTCCATCTTTATGCAAACTGAACCATCTAATGTCTGCAAATTTCTTTCTCCCTTTGACATCAAGTCACTGCAATTAATTAGCCTTTGGGAGATCAATGCTCAATTGCAAACTGATAATTTTTTCACTGTAAAACCCTGACCTTTGTAACCTCTCTTACAAACAGGGGGGGGAAACAAAGCGATAACCCTTAAACAGCTTGTCACTTTAGTGTGGCAATCTATTAACCCCACCCCTCCTCCAAATGTGTCAGACAGCCTTAGTTGTATGGCAGACACATGTCACATCGAGAATGAAAATATTTGGATTGGATTGCAGGAAGCCAAACGTAAGTTGCATATATTTGCTCCAAGCACAAGAATTATGAATAGGGTTCTCTCTTTTCATCTTTACCCCAAATACTCAAAGAGAATTCCAAAGAATTTGAAATTTTGGGTTAAGGTTTGGAGGTGGCTCTTCTTCTCTTTTTCTGTTTATGGTGAAAGCAGTGATGGCGAAATCTACAGGGTGCGTTCCAAAAGTAATGCAATTGAATTTCCCGCGGCGCTCCTATAGGAATCTCCTGGGAGGAAACAGGGCCGGAAAAGTGGGGAAAAGCCTCTGTAAGGCCTCTCTAGGAATCTCCTGGGAGGAAACAGGGCCTCCACCCTCCCTGTGGTTTCCCCAATTGCACACATTATTTGCTTTTACATTGATTCCTATGGAAAAATTGCTTCTTCTTACAAACTGTTCTACTTAAGAACCTGGTCACGGAACGAATTAAGTTCGTAAGTAGAGGTAGCACTGTATATCTATCCAGTATTGGGTTACTACCAGGAATGTGTCACAATGCACACTGGTAGTGAAAATGGCGCTGCGTATGCAGCTCCATGTCGCTATCATGCGTGCATGTCCCAGTGAGATTTTACTTCTGCGCATGTGCAGGAAGCAAAATCTCACGAGGGGAAGTATGCGCGCAAGATGGATTTTGGCACTTTTTTGCTTCTGAGCATGCACAGAAACAAAAACACCACCGAAATCTCAAATGTGCACGCAGCCTCATAAGATTTTGCTTCCTGCTCATGCACAGAAGCAAAATCTCATTTTGGACATATGCGCCAAAGCCACATGTGCATTGCACTGGTAGGAGTGGTAAGTAGCAGCCCCTGCCTGACCACAACATCCAAATTATTTATCTTCAAATGTTTGAACATAAGAACATAAGAAGAGCCCTGCTGAATCAGGCCAAAGCCCATCGAGTCCAGCATTCTGTGTCACACAGTGGCCCACCAACTCCCTGGGGATCTTGAGCAGAAAGAGAAGGCGAGACCCTCCCTTTCCCTTGACCCCCAACAAATGGTACCCAAGGGTATCCTGCCTGCCTCAACCAACAAAGATATTGTGTTGTTTAAGTGTTCCCTTTAATTTTTTGAGCATTATATTAATAATAATAATAATAATAATAATAATAATAATAATAATAATAATAATAATATAACAACAACAACAATAACAATAGCAACGATGAGATGTTTGCAAGAAAATAACTAAGCTCAGAGATAATCAAGGACCCCACAGCTCAACTCTGAACTGCAGAGTCTCTCTTCTATTGAAATATCATCAGTGTAAAACAAGTTTATAGACTTGTATGCCACCCCTCTCCAAAGTCTCAAGCGGCTCACAACAACAATGGAACAACACAGATACAAATCTAATAATTAAAAACTGTAACTAAAACCCATTACCTTAAAAACAATCAATACTATACAATCATAACCACACATAACTTCAATGGTCAGAGGGGGGGATACACTAGTTATCCCAGGCCTGGCGACATAGATAGGTCTTGAGGCTCTTGCGGAAGGCGTGGAGGGTGGGGGCAGTTCGAATCTCTGGAGGGAGTGGATTCCAGAGGGCCAGGGCCACCACAGAGAAGATTAGATTAGATTAGATTTATTGGATTTATATGCCGCCCCTCTCCGCAAACTCGGGGCGGCTCACAACAATAATTAAAAAACAGTACATAATAACAAATCCAATGCCCACCAATCTAATTACAATTTAAAATTAATAAATTCATAAAAACAGTCCCAATAAATATAAAAAACAGGCACACAGTCAATCAGTCAAATGGCAAAAACAACACGGGCAGGGGGAGATGTTTTAGTTCCCCCATGCCTGACGGCAGAGGTGGGTCTTAAGGAGTTTACGAAAGGCAGGGAGTGTGGGGGCAATCCTAATCTCAGGAGGGAGCTGGTTCCAGAGGGTCGGGCCCCCCACAGAGAAGGCTCTTCCCCTGGGTCCCGCCAGACGGCATTGTTTAGTCGACGGGACCCGAAGAAGGCCGACTCTGTGAGACCTAACCGGTCGCTGGGATTCGTGCGGCAGGAGGCGGTCCTGAAGATATTCTGGTCCGGTGCCATGAAGGGCTTTATAGGTCATAACCAACACTTTGAATTGTGACCGGAAACTGATCGGCAACCAATGCAGACTGCGGAGTGTTGGAGTAACATGGGCATATTTAGGACAGCCCATGACTGCTCTCGCAGCTGCATTCTGCACGATCTGAAGTTTCCGAACACTTTTCAAAGGTAGCCCCATGTAGAGAGCGTTACAGTAGTCGAGCCTCGAGGTGATGAGGGCATGAGTGACTGTGAGCAGTGAGTCCCAGTCCAAATAGGGCCGCAACTGGCACACCAGGCGAACCTGGGCAAACGCCCCCCTCGCCACAGCTGAAAGGCTCTTCCCATAGGCCCCACAGCTCTATACCTGAAGTAATGCTGTGCTAGTGATGGCCAATCTAATAAGCATTTTTCCCCCACACTATCTTATTTTACTGGTCTCTTTATTAGCCTATCATTCAAACAAGCGGAGCTATTATTCAGTTATTATGAATGACATCAGGCAAAGCATCCGGTTTGGAATTCATTTTTCCCATACATCGCGTATAATAAATCTGGAATATTTCTGTAACGAAGAGCACCTGACAGGCAATGAAAGGTCAGGGAATTTTGTTGTTATTTGACAACTGAAACTTAAATAGCGTTTTGCTGCTTTTCTTTTGGGGGTTTAGGGAAGAGGCTTAGAAAATTTAAATGCCAGCCCACTGGAGTTTCTTGGCATTTCCATGTATATAATACCAGCAAAAGTATTTGTGCACAAGCAATTGCAGCTTTTAAGAGTTATTCCACGTCTAAGGGGAATCTCCATGAATCTATAAAACAAAAAAGGAAAACAGAACAAAGCAAAGAGCCTCTCGAACATCGTTGCTAATGCACAGAGGATTTCCCTTCCCTGCTCTTAGTTTTGATACTTTCAGGCATAAAATATTTACTTAAACATACAGGATAAGCCAAGGCACTATTGTACTAATCTACAATGATTTGTTTGATAGCTGTCACAGTGGGGATTTTTTAAAATTTATTTTCAAATCAAATATATAAAAATTGTCGAGAAAAGAAAGGAAATTGTTTCTGTAACACTATTACCCCCACCTTCTATCCAATTCAAGATGACTGGTCACGTTTCCCATTAGGATACGGTTATGCTTTAATTTATACCTGTTTGGTATTTCCATAAATACTAATGCTGAGTGTGGCTCACGCAGTAGAGTCTACAAATACCATAATGTCTTTGTAATCCCCTCTGGTTCTTTGCATAGGGAGTGTGACCCTATTGGTTCTCCTTGACTTCTCAACAACAACAAGCAGTGATTTCATCTCCGTCTCTAAGTGTCACCTGGGGACAGTTTCTTGAAGGATGACATATTATTATTTATTTATTTATTCATTGGATTTGCATGCCGCCCCTCTCTGTGGACTCGGGGTGGCTCACAACATGTCAACAATAAAAACAGTGTTGTGGTTAGCTCTGGCCCAGCTCCTGCCCCAAGGACTGTGGATGTGGGGGAGACATCCACATGCTGCAGGCCTGTTTTGTCCCCGGTGGAATTTGCTGATGAAGGCTCCTCTGACCAAGAAGACATGAGTGACAGGGAGGAGGAGAGTGTGGCAGACAGCTTTTAAAACAGCCGTGCGGCTTCCCAGCAGTCGCCGAAAGCCCTTTTTTTGCGGGGGGGGTTTTGGTTGCACGGATTAATTGACTTTACATTGTTTCCTATGGGAAACAATGTTTCGTCTTACGAACCTTTCGTCTTATGAACCTCCTCCTTGCACCAATTAAGTTCGTATCATGAGGTATTACTGTACATCTAGATATTGGAACACAGTTATCACATTCACAGGTTATCATAGTCCCTTGGAGAAGGGCAGCCTAGAAATCCAAGTAATAAATAAATAACAAACAAACATTATGCCATGCAATTTTTTACTGAGTGCTGGCATTACATTGGAAGTCTTCTATAGCTTTGATGCAAGCAATTGGTGAGAATGTCTCCTTCTATGTGAACCTTCACGCTTACTAAGATCAAAAAAGGGAGTTTGTCTGTCATTGACATTAGCTGATCTAGCAGCAGTTTGGGATTAAGATTTTTCCATTGCTCATCCCTCTGTTTTAAAGGCACTCCCAGGAGACCTGGAAATGGAGATATCTTTATTCAGGTTTTTTCCCTTCTTCTTTTAAAAAGGGCCTTTTAAAAAAGACCTTTAAAAAAGAACCTGGAAGACAATTTGTTTCCTTTAAATAAGAGAAAGCTACTTTGTTTTCACAAAGTTTCATAAAAACATGCTAACTTCTAAAGAATGGAGATTTTAAAAAAGAATTGCCATTACATGTTTATGGAATTGACTATCTCAATTTTTGATTGCAAAAAAGTACAATGTAATCAAGAATGTCCATCTTTTCTTCCCTCCCTCCATCTCTCCCTCTCTTTCCTTCCTCCCTCCCTCCCTTCCTTTCTCTCTCTTCCTTCTTTCTCTCTTTCCTTCCTCCCTCTCTCCCTCCCTCCACAAAATATACATTTAAATGCAAATGTGTTTCTCCTGATAAATTCCGAGATCCTTTTATGGCATTGTTTGGAATTATGCTCAAACAAACCATTCCAAATATATATCTGTGTATTTTAATGGGTTTAGGACTATTTGAAAGTAAATATATATTCCATTACTGATTGCTGTAGAAATTCCAGGAGAAATATAGCCACTTCACTGTGCTTTTAAGGTATCACAATAGCTGATATATGTACTTTTAATTCAGAAATTTTATCTGGACCATTATCTGCGCATTACAAGCTGCGCTTCTGCCATTTTTCTTTAAACCATTTTTTTTTACTAACATTTACAATACAGGTTTCAGGTTTTTGTTAGAGTAATGTTGATTATCTAGAAAATACTGCTGTTTTGGCCTGCGGGTGAATTTATTATAGCATAGGAAGACAAGTTATTTGTTTGCTATGACAACAATGACAAAAATTGTGGAAATTATAGCCTAAATATCAGAAATTGAGATTTTCTACTCTTGGGGAGACTTAAGTCACTCAGAGTCACTTTGTTGAGTTGGGCAGCTATGGAAATTAGATAGATAGATAGATAGATAGATAGATAGATAGATAGATAGATGATAGATAGATAGATAGATAGATAGATAGATAGATAGATAGATAGATAGATAAGATGTACCCTATTTTTTGGAGAATAAGACACACATTTTTCTCCCCTAAAAGAGGGTCTAAATGTTAGTGCATCTTATATACCGAATACAGTCATTTTTGGCCTCCCGAAATGCATCCCTCACATCTATTTTTTGCAAAAAAAAATGGGCTTGTTTTTCACAGGAATAGGATGTGCAAAGAGTTTGAGAGGCATTTAAACTGCTTTTGGGGACTGGAGGAAGGGAAAAATGCTCCCATTTTTGAGAAAAAAAGGGCAAAAACCTGTAGTTTTGCCTTTCCCGAAACCCCCAGAATTACTCTGAAGGCCTCCCAAATCCTCTGTACACTCCGTTTTTCATTAAAAAAACAGGTGAAAAATGGGCCCATTTTTGCAAAAAATAAATAAATAGGGGGGCTCACAGAGGTTTTGGGGGTACTAGGGGTCAGGGAGGACAATAACTTTTTTCTAACTTACCTCTTCAAAATCTTGGTGTGTCTTATACAGTACACCAGTGCATCTTATGGTTCAAAAACTATGGTAAGTATCCAGAAGAGAGATGGAGAGGATTAAAAAAAAATTATTAAGGTGATAACTGCCAGCCTGCCGTCAAAATCCTGCCCTTTTTAGGAAGCATGTAAAAATGGGTGGGAATTTGATCACTTGGTTCACAGCCTTCATCTTGATGCCGCTGGGAGAAAGTTCTGGGTGCTTTGATTTTTAATTGAATTATGTTTCCTTTCGTCTCTTCCCTCTTCCCCTTAGAACATGCCGCTTATCTGTATTGCAAAAAAAAAATATTCCAACTTCAGAGTTCTTTAGCATAAGATTTGTATACATTATTAATTCGGCTAAATATGACTTAATTCGTACTTGATTCATTAATACCTTTGCTTTCATGGTAGAAAATGTCGTGAGAAAAAAAAGAGAGGCAGTTTTGTTGCAAATGACTGAATGCTGAAGCTATTTCAACAAAATCTCCTGTGGTCTAAATAGAAAAATTGGAGAGAGAAAAAAAAGTAGATCATATTGACTGTTGTGTCCCTGAAATCAGCAAGTCAAACTCCCTGATGTTTTAATTTTTGATTTAATTTTTTGATAACATATCACAGTTGCAGCTATCTGTCTGAAAAGCAGAAGATAAAAATGACAAGCTGGGTCATTAGAGACTTCTCTTTTTTTGCAGCTATTTGCCGTTAAAAAAAAAAAACACAACCCGCGCTGCTATTTCTCTAAAGAATCCAAAATTTCCAATTTATTTTCCTCTCTAGTACACATGCAGACACAAATATAGAAATATAGACTGCGTGCCATCAAATCATGTCTACATAGATACATGTTGATTGCATCGATAAACCTTCTCCAATATGGTTCAGAGTTTCATGAGAATACCATTAGTCCATGGTACAGTGATGCCTCGATTTTTGCGGCTTCAAACTTCGCGAAACGCTATACCACGTTTTTTCAAAAAATATTAATTAAAAAATACTCCACGGTATACCACGCTATACCACGTTTATTCAAAAAATATTAATTAAAAAATATTAATTAAAAAATACTCCACGGTTTTTTTTCTATACCACGGTTTTTCCCACCCGATGACGTCATACGTCATCACCAAGAATCACTTCTCTGTCTCTTTCTCTTTCTTTCCTGTCATTCTCTGCTTCAATCATTTTCTCATTTCTCTTTTTTTCTCCCCTTTTTTCTATCATTTCTCTCTCTCTTCCTTCCACTCTTCTCTCTCTCTCTTTCTTCCTCTCTCTCACTCTCTTCCTTCCTTTCTCATCTTTCTTTCTTTCTCTCTCTCTTTCTCTATCTTGCTTTCTTCCTCTCTCACACTCTCTTCCTCCCTCTCTCATCTCTTTCTTTCTTTCCTTCTCTCTCTTTCTCTGTCTCTCCCCCTCTTGCTCTCTCTCTTTTTCTCACTTTACCTCTCTTGTTTTCTTTCTCTCACTCTTTCTCTCTCTCTATCTCTTGCTCTGCTATCTCTTGCTCTCCCCCCTCTTTGTCTCTCACGTGCTGGCCCGTGCACCCACCAGCCTCCGGAGAATGCCTGTCCCGCCTCTCTTGCAGCAGAGGAGAAGAAGAGGTGGAGCGGGTGGCGAGCGGGCGGGCGAATGGGCAAGCGGTGAGCGAGCGGCCGGGTGAACGGTGGGTGGGCGGGCGAACGGTGGGCGAGCGGGCGGGTGGGCAGTCAAGCGGTGAGCGAGCGGGTAGGCGAACGGCGGGCGGGCGGGCGAATGGGCGAGCGGCGAGCGAGCGGCCGGGTAAAGGGTGGGTGGGCGGGCGAACAGCGGGCAAGCGGGCGGGTGGGCGGGCGGGCAAATGGGCGAGCGACGAGCGAGCGGCTGGACGAACGGCGGGTGGCCGGGCGAACGACGGGCGAACGGCGGGCGGGCGGGCGAACGGGCGAGCGGGGAGCGGCGGGAGGGAGGGCGAAAGGCGGGCAGGTGGGTGCCTATGGGGAACGGTGGCCGCCAGTGCTGCTGCAGGAGGACCTGTGTTCAAAGAAAGCCGGTGAGAGGGGTAGTTTTTGGCTGTCCATAGCCAAAAATTGTGTTTTTACTTCCACACCGCTACTTCGCGGAAAATCGACTTTCGCGGGAGGTCTTGGAATGTAACCCCCGCGAAAATCGAGGGAACACTGTATATATATATATGTGTGTGTGTGTGTGTGTGTGTGTGAGATACATATACAGTATATATGTGATACATATACAATATATATCTGTCTCTCTCTGTGTAGATTGTGTATAGATTGCGTGTAGGTTCAGCAAAATCACTTTTGCCACCATCAGGCTGAAGTTATTGGCTTCGTGATGCTTTCAGTATGGTTTGTTTGTTTGCAACTACCATTTCTTCCTTATAAATTAGTGGTTGGGTGGAGTTCTGGTTTAAATGTTGTAAGTAGATTGGGTGGCTGTGTTTTAATTATTTGATTGGTTGGTGGAATCACAGTTAGATGATTGACATGGTGATGATTGTGATGTGTTTTTTTGGTTAGGGCTGGCTTCCAAATTTCTGGTAGGTGGAATGTGTCATCATATTTATTCATTTTGAGGGGATGTTTTTCTATTTCTATGGCTTCCATGATTATTCTTTTGTATAGGTGTTCTGTTTTGACACATCCCACCTACCAAAAATTTGTAAGAGGGAGAGAGAGAGAGAGAGAGAGAGAGGGAGGGAGGGAGGGATGGAAGGATTGAGAGAGAGAGAGAAAGAAAGAAAGAAAGATAGATAGATAGATAGATAGATAGATAGATAGATAGATAGATAGATAGGTATACAGTGTTCCCTCGATTTTTGCGGGTTCAAACTTCGCAAATAGCCTATACCACTGTTTTTCAAAGAATATTAATTAAAAATACTTCACGGGTTCTTTTCTATACCACGGTTTTTCCCACCTGATGACGTCAAATGTCATCGCCAAACTAATAATTTTGCAAATGAATAACAAAAAAAATAATTATTGTTAATAAATAATTATGTTTATAAATATTAGGATCACTGTCTTATCCAAGGGTGAGTACCAGTAATAATGGTGAGTAAATGGTTGCTAAGGGAATAGGAAATGGTAATTTAGGGGTTTAAAGTGTTAAGGGAAGGCTTGTGATACTGTCCATAGCCAAAAATGGTGTATTTACTTCCGCATCTGTACTTCGCGGAAATTCGACTTTCGCGGGTGGTCTCGGAACGCATCCCCCGCGAAAATCGAGGGAACACTGTATAGTAAAAATATTTCAGTTGTTTGATTTTTGTTGTTTGCAATCAAATGGTAAGAATCTAGAAACCAGGCAATTCTTGGTGTATTCTTCTCTATTGATACTACTGACTATATAGTTCTGCTAGTCCTCCAGGCCAGCTCAAAAATTTAATTTAATTTAATTTAATTTAATTTAATTGACTTATATACCACCCAATTCCATAGGACTCAGGGCGGCTTATAACAATAAAATGATACAATAATATAATGGAAGTCAAATGTAAAACAGTAGAAACAGTAAGCAACTCAGAATTTGGTCGTGAGTAGGTGTTAACTCTTACCGCCCCCAGGCCTGCTAGCAATGCCAGGTCTTCATGGCCTTTCGGAAGGCCAGGAGGGTAGGAGCAGTACAGACATCAGGGGGTAGTTGGTTCCAAAGGGCCGGGGCAGCCACAGATAAGGTCTTCCCTTGCGGGCGCACCAACCTGCACTGCTTACTCGACGGGACCGGAGAAGGCCAACTCTGTGGGATCTAATTGGTCTCTGGGAGGTACACGGCAGGAGACGGTCCCGTAGATATGAAGGAAGGAAACCACCATGCACTGGTCCAGGTAGGCAAATATTTCTCATTGAAACCTTCAAAACGTTTACCATGCTGGAAAATTTAACTGTTTTTTGGGGGGTGGGGGTGGGAGGCCAAGATCGTGCAGAACGCGGCCGCGAGAGCCATCGTGGGGCTCCCTAGATTCGCCCACGTTTCTGCAACACTCCGTGGCCTGCACTGGCTGCCGATCGGTTTCCGGTCACAATTCAAAGTGTTGGTAATGACCTTTAAAGCCCTACACGGCATTGGACCAGAATACATCTGGAATTGCCTTCTACCGCACGAATCCCAGTGGCCGATAAGGTCCCACAGAGTTGGCCTTCTCCAGGTCCCGTCGACCAAACAATGTCGTTTGGCGGGCCCCAGGGGAAGAGCCTTCTCTGTGGCGGGCACAGCCCTCTGGAATCAACTCCCCCCAGAGATTAGAACGGCCCCCACCCTCCTTGCCTTTCGCAAATTACTCAAGACCCACCTTTATTGCCAGGCATGGGGGAACTGAGACATCCTCCCCCAGGCTTTTATATTTTATGGTTGGTATGTATGTGTTGTATGGTTTAAAATTGTTGGAGTTTTAGATATGTTTTATTTTAATATTAGATTTGTCTCACTGTTATATTGTTTTTGTATTACTATTTGTATTTGTATTACTATTGTGAGCCGCCCCGAGTCTCCGGAGAGGGGCGGCATACAAATCTAATAAATAAATAAATAAATAAATAATAATGATAATAATAATAGACCCAACTGACAGCATTTTCTGTTGGCCATGAGGACTTTGTTGAATAGATTGGTTCCATTCTTCCAGGCCCAAATCCAGATGTATCTGAATGGCAAGAAGCCACCTATCGTGTTGTTGGTTTTTTTGGTGTGTGTATGTGGCTGTACATATCTATGGACCATTGATGCCAAGAGAATGAAATATATGTTGCCCTTCCTGGCATTTTGTCTTCCTTTCCAAGCGCAAATGGAGAATGGGCAATGGCTCCAGCTGTACAACGTGAGCCAGGCACATTTATTACAAAGGCTGTTGTATAAAATCATGATCATATGAAGGAGAGGAAGTAATATCAAAGAGGTCAGTATGCTATGCAAGTATCCAGGATATCAGTAGTGGAGGTGATTGAGCCAGCAAAGTAATGAAAGAATATTATTATTATTTTTTACAAAGGTCATTTAGACTTTTTCACATTTATTCACCACTTACCGTACATTTTCCTTTCCATAATATATTGAATATTTATTTATTTTATTTATTTATTCATTAGATTTGTATGCCGCCCCTCTCCATAGACTCGGGGCGGCTCACAACAACAATAAAACAATTCAAGACAAATCTAATAATTTAAAAACATTAAAAAAACCTCCGTTATTAAAGCAGACATACACACAAACATACCATACATGAATTGTATAGGCCCGTGGGAGATGTCTCAATTCCCCCATTCCTGATGGCAGAGGTGGGTTTTAAGGAGTTTACGAAAGGCAAGGAGGGTGGGGGCAGTTCTAATCTCAGGGGGGAGCTGGTTCCAGAGGGTCGGGGCCGCCACAGAGAAGGCTCTTTCCCTGGATCCTGCCAAACGACATTGTTTAGTCGACAGGACCCGGAGAAGGCCAACTCTGTGGGACCTAACCGGTCACTGGGATTCGTGCGGCAGAAGGGCACGACTGGCCTGTTGGAGAACCAGGACTGCCCTGGGTCTCTTATCACTCTTTGGGAAAAGTGGGTGACAGCCATCCTGTTTCGCTTCGACAAAGGAGAGGATGAAGCCAAAAGAGAGGAGGATGTTTCCATCCCTGTAAATAAATTGGATGTATTCGGGCCAATTACAAGTGAATGTTCTGTCTTCTAGAAGCCAAGCATAAGCCACACCGAATGCCGTCACTGCCAGTCGTGCGCCTGTCATCCAAATTGTTGAAAACAACAGTAAACTAAATGCCTGCTAGCTGGCAGCATCCCTTCCTTCCAGCTCATAAATGCTGCAAGGAAAATCGAACAAGGAAGCTTCTAGGGAGACAACCCACTGTGGCAAAACATCTGGATGCCCCATCAGGACAAACTCCGACAGCTGTTAATCCGCCTTCAAGACATACAGCTTTCCTTGCAAGGGGCAACGGGAAAGAGTTGGTTTAGGCTGTAATTTAAAATGTGCTTCTCTTTATTTGCCCTCTCGTTTCATAGTGAAGGTGCTGCTGCTACAGCTGTTACTCAAGCTCTTGCCATACTCTTTTTGCCTCTTGAGATTCAAAGTTAAATATTCCAGTGGGAATAATATACAGTGGTACCTCATCTTACCAACGCCTCTTCTAACGAACTTTTCAAGATACGAACCCGGTGTTTAAGATTTTTTTGCCTCTTCTTCCGAACTATTTTCACCTTACGAACCCAAGCAGCTGCTGCTGGGATGAAGGGGTTTCTTTTTTTCCCCTTTTTTGAAGAAAGAAAAGGGAGGGGCTGCTTGGAGTAGGAAATATTTTGCAGAGAACAACGTGCTTGCAAAGGAACTGAAAGGGTGTCTTTTTAAGAAAGAAAAGGGAGGAGGGAGGGGCAGCTTGGGGGAGGAAATATTTTGCAGAGAACAACGTGCTTGCAAAGGCACTGAAAGGGTGTCTTTTGAAGAAAGAAAAGGGAGGAGGGAGGGGCAGCTTGGGGAGGAAAAGTTTTGCAGAGAACAACGTGCTTGCAGAGGCACTGAAAGGGTGTCTTTTGAAGAAAGAAAAGGGAGGGGCACCCCCTTGCCTTTCTTCCTTCCCACTCACCCTTTAGCCTAGCCTTGCTTCTTCCACCCACCCCCTTTCGCTGCTCCTCCCTGCCCTCTGTTCGCCTCCCTTCTAAAGTTTGGGATTTTCCTGAAGGATTTGCACGCATTATTTGCTTTTACATTGATTCCTATGGGAAACTTTGTTTCATCTTACGAACTTTTCACCTTACGAACCTCCTCCTGGAACCAATTAAGGTCGTATGATGAGGTACCACTGTACTGTATATCCTAACCTATCCGAGTCTGTGGAGAGGGGTGGCATACAAGTCTAATAAATTATTATTATTAATAATAATAATTATTATTATCCTGTTATCCTATGCTCTCCTATGCTAAGTTATCCTATCCTATTCTATCCTTTATTCTATTTCATCCCATCCCATCCTATCCTATTCCTTATTCCACTTCTATTCCATTCCATTCTATTCCATCCCATCCCATCATATCATATATTCCTTATTCCATTCCATTGATACACACACACACACACACACACACTCACACACACACACAGCTGGGAATTGCAAATGTTCTACCAGGAAACAAAGTTTATTAAGTCCTATTAAAGCCAAATGCAAAATACACTAGGACACACAGTACAGAACAAGGAACATTCCAAACTTTGAGAATTCAGAGGATTATATTACATTAGGAGCATGTCCCAATCAGAATATTTCTTAATTAGTAGATCTTGGAAAGAAGGTGAACATTTTTGCCAGTTTTTTTTGTCCCCACTCATTAACCCATAAACCATGACTTATAAACTACATCGGTTCCTATCGCACACTATAGCTAAACCAAACAGACCGGAGATTATATGGCTCTATGCTGATGATGAAATCGGCTCAGCATTTAATTTGTGGTTGGAGGAAAGAGGTTAAATTGTTTATCTGAAATGGTCAAGCTGGCTGGCTGAAGCGTAGGCATCAGAGTGTTATTGTTAATGGCGAGTATTCTGAGCAGAGTCAGGTTACAAGCGGTGTGCCACAAGGGTCTGTTCTGGGTCCTATTCTTTTTAATATGTTTGTGAGTGACATAGGGGAAGGTTTGGTAGGGAAGGTTTGCCTATTTGCCGATGACTCTAAAGTGTGCAATAGGGTTGATATTCCTGGAGGCGTCTGTAATATGGTAAATGATTTAGCTTTACTAGATAAATGGTCAAAGCAATGGAAACTGCAGTTTAATGTTTCCAAATGTAAAATAATGCACTTGGGGAAAAGGAATCCTCAATCTGAGTATTGTATTGGCAGTTCTGTGTTAGCAAATACTTCAAAAGAAAAGGATTTAGGGGTAGTGATTTCTGACAGTCTCAAAATGGGTGAACAGTGCAGTCAGGCGGTAGGGAAAGCAAGTAGGATGCTTGGCTGCATAGCTAGAGGTATAACAAGCAGGAAGAGGGAGATTATGATCCCGCTATATAGAATGCTGATGAGACCACATTTGGAACACTGTGTTCAGTTCTGGAGACCTCACCTACAAAAAGATATTGACAAAATTGAACGGGTCCAAAGACGGGCTACAAGAATGGTGGAAGGTCTTAAGCATAAAACGTATCAGGAAAGACTTCATGAACTCCATCTGTATAGTCTGGAGGACAGAAGGAAAAGGGGGGACATGATCGAAACATTTAAATATATTAAAGGGTTAAATAAAGTCCAGGAGGGAAGTGTTTTTAATAGGAAAGTGAACACAAGAACAAGGGGACACCATCTGAAGTTAGTTGGGGGAAAGATCAAAAGCAACATGAGAAAATATTATTTTACTGAAAGAGTAGTAGATCCTTGGAACAAACTTCCAGCAGACGTGGTAGATAAATCCACAGTAACTGAATTTAAACATGCCTGGGATAAACATATATCCATCCTAAGATAAAATACAGAAAATAGTATAAGGGCAGACTAGATGGACCATGAGGTCTTTTTCTGCCGTCAGACTTCTATGTTTCTATGTTTCTATGTCAAGGGTTTCTTGCTTGAGCAGGGGGTTGGACTAGAAGACCTCCAACTCTGTTTATTCTTTTTCCCCTCGGTTTGCATTTAAACTCCACTGAAACCCAGCGATAATTTAACTATTAATGTGGATGTCACCTTGGAGACGCATAATGCAGAACTTCTGATCCAGTCGCCTTAAATGTTCTTTTGCTGTTTTGTCCTTCTGGTTCCCTTTATCGTTTTGTTTATCCTATAGCCAGTTGGCAGAGAAAGATGGGAGTGCGGAAACTATATGCTTACGCCAGTTGTCTACATGTCATTTGCTTGCATGTTATGGAGAAACATCTGTGTTGGTTCACTTTGTAAATGCTCAGCAGTTCTCCCCTGAGTGAGCTCGATGGCTCTAAAGCCAGAAGAAAGAATAAACATGGAAACACCGGCCAAAACAGAGGCTGCCCTATTTGCAACGTCTACTGTTTCTAAGAGAGGTTTCGCTTCCAAATTCTACCAGTGGGCACGCAGAAAGCGATTCCAAAGCCCATTTTCATTTCGAAATAAAAACAAAAAACAAAACCAACCTCAGACTAGCTGTGCAATTTTGACAGGATTAACTGGGGGAATATACTGGCCCATCATGCCCAAAATGATGGACCGTATATTCATATATTATTGTGAGCCAGCCGGGTTAATGTGATCAAGCTCGGGGAATGTGGATTGGAAGTTTTTGTTTTGTCACAAACTTTATAAGAAGAGAAAAAGCCACAAAATAAAATTTTAAAAAATTGCTTTCTCCTCCTCCTCCTCTTCTTCTTCCTCTCTCCTCCCTCCCTCTTAATCTTTGCTTCATCTTCTGTCAGTTTTTGACTCCAGGCAACTTAGAAACATAGAAGATTGACGGCATAAAAAGACCTCATGGTCCATCTCGTCTGCCCTTATACTATTTCCTGTATTTTATCTTAGGATGGATATATGTTTATCCCAGGCATGTTTAAATTCAGTGACTGGATTTAACAACTACGTCTGCTGGAAGTTTGTTCCAAGCATCTACTACTCTTTCAGTAAAATAATATTTTCTCTTGTTGCTTCTGATCTTTCCCCCAACTAACTTCAGATTGTGTCCCCTTCTTCTTGTGTTCACTTTCCGATTAAAAACACTTCCCTCCTGAACCTTATTTAACCCTTTAACCTATTTAAATGTTTCAATTATGTCCCCCCTTTTCCTTCTGTCCCCCAGATTACACAGATTGAGTTCAGGAAGACTTTCCTGATAAGTTTTATGCTTACGACCTCCCATCATTTTTGAAACCCATTCTCTAGCCTGGTGCTTTAACCACTGCACCAAACTGAGTCTATGAATAATTTTCAACTAC
Source organism: Erythrolamprus reginae (assembly GCF_031021105.1). Taxonomy (NCBI): domain Eukaryota; kingdom Metazoa; phylum Chordata; class Lepidosauria; order Squamata; family Dipsadidae; genus Erythrolamprus; species Erythrolamprus reginae. The sequence continues at coordinate 50,587,595 of NC_091957.1, forward strand.
GCCTGAGCTTCATGGTTAAAAGGAGACTGAAATGGTGAGAAAATAGCGAATGAATCAGACTGAACAGGAAGAAACTGCAGAATTTGAGTCAAGTACGAAAGGCAGGAAATGAAACATCATCTCTTCCCACAACTGCCACATTAAGAGGTGAACGTAACTGTTTTCCAAGAAAAAGAAAAAGAAAAGTGGGAGAATTTAGAGAAATAAAAGAAGCAGTGATAGAAAGCGCTCAAGTGGAAATAGTCCTAGACTTGAAGAATGCGACAAAATGGACAATACCAAAATTGGTATTGGTACATGGTATATCACATTCAGTTTGAGATAGATTGATAGTTAGATAGATAGATAGATAGATAGATAGATAGATAGAGAAAGAAAGAAAGAAAGAAAGAAAGGAAAAAAGAAGAAAGAAAGGAAAAAAGAAGAAAGAAAAGAAAGAAAGAAAGAAAGAAAGAAAGAAAGAAAAAAAGAAAGAAAGAAAAAAAGGAAAAAAGAAGAAAGAAAGGAAAAAAGAAGAAAGAAAAGAAAGAAAGAAAGAAAAAAGAAAGAAAGAAAAAAGAAAGAAAGAAAGAAAGAAAGAAAGAAAGAAAGAAAGAAAAAGCTTTCAAATGTTGGAGTCACCTTGGAAGGTGGAAGCCACACAGCTGCCTGCTCACCATTCCATCTCCTATGTTTTAAACAGGGAGTCCTCTGCAAATCCAGCTGTGGGAAACCATGCATAGGTTTTGGCATGTGCAGAATCAGGTTAAACCATACGGCACGTACCAAATGATAATTCAAAGCACAGGCGACATAAAAAAGTGGAAGAGAAATTAAATTCCTGTAGGTACAAACCTCCCGAACAGTACGAATGGAACAGCGACGTGTATTTCTGTCAGCTTATAAATCACATGCCTTATAAATCAGTCCTTATTTCCACTCTGACTGATACACACAGAGCTATAAGTGGTGGGAACAGAAAGACAGCATGGGATGAAGCAATAAGGTTCCTTTTTACAAAAACCTTATTTTTTTCCCCAAAGCATCCAACTATTTAGCAAACCCATCATAACTCCATCATAACTTTAGTTTACCTCCCCTCTGCCACTTATCTAGCAAGCTATTAGAGAACGGCTCTCATTTTTCCCTAGGAAATACAGTGATCCCCCGAGTGTCGCGATCCCGATCATTGTGAAAGGCTATATCGCGATTTTTCAACCTGGAAGTAAAAACACCATCTGCGCATGCGCGCCCTTTTTTCTATGGCCACACATGCGTAGATGGCGCCGGGCAGATCAGCTGCTGGGCGGCTTCCCTGGGTCTTCCCCCTCTTGCTGGCGGGAGGGCGAGCGGCGGGCATCAGCGAGGAGTTTGCGTGGGCGGCGGGGAAACCCCAGCGCCGCTTCCCAGCTGAGTCCTGAAGCCAAACGCGGAAGTTCGCTTCAGGACTCAGCTGGGAAGCGGCGCGAGCGAATGGCGTGGGCGGGCGAAGGGCGGGCGCACGGGCAGGCAGGCGGCAGACAAGCGGCGGGCGGACAAGCGGCGGGTGGACAAGCGGCGGGCGCGGCAGCAGCGAGGAGTTTGCGTGGGCGGCGGGGAAACCCCAATCTTCGGCTCCTCGCTGCTGCGGCGGAAGTAAAAACACCATCTGCGCATGCGCAGATGGTGTTTTTACTTCCGCACCGCTACTTCGCGAAAAACCGATCATCGCGAGGGGTCCTGGAACGGAACCCTCGCGATAATCGGGGGACCAAATCGGGGGACCAAAAAGAATTCCAGTTCTTTTTTCTCCCTATGGTTATATATCACCCACATCAGAGGAGTTTGGGCAGTTTACAATTAAATAATTTTAAAAAAGCAATGAAGCAATCCATCAAAACCAAAATGAATTAGAAACAGCATAGCCACCCAGGCATGGAAATAACCCTACCTACTCAACCACCCAACCATCTACTTGGCTGAAGTAGTCTTACCTTTAACTTCAGATGAAAGGTCATAAATAAATAATAGGCAGGGTTTCAGGTATATATATTGACTCTAAACATCCCTCCCTTTATGCACAAACAAGCCAAGTACATTCTATATGGATGAGAGAGCTCCGAAGTATTCTAAGTGATTTGTAGAATTTAAATATGTCAAGGAAAACATATTGCTTGAAGTATAGTTACTTGGATGTGTCCTTGGGGTGGGGGGATTCCTATTGGTCTTCCAACTCTTATGTTATGGTCATAAAGGACTTATATATTGCATATTTCTCTTGGGTAAATGCAGAAAAGCAGAACACAAACAATGAGTACAAATAGATGGAGAGTGTGTTATGTTGAACTGTTCTATGTTTAAAAAACAAGTAATGTTATTTCAGACCTCCCAAATATTTCATTCATTTCATTTTAATTTTATTGGATTTGTATGCCGCCCCTCTCCGTAGACTCGGGGCGGCTAACAACAGTGGTAAAAACAACATGCGACAATCCAATACTAAAGAAGCTAAAAACCCTTATTTTAAAACCAATCATACATACGAACGTACTATACATAAATTGTGGAAGCCTAGGGGGAAAGAATATCTTAATTCTCCCATGCCTGACGACAGAGGTGGGTTTTAAGAAGCTTGCGAAAGGCAAGAAGGGTGGGGGCTATTCTAATCTCTGGGGGGAGTTGGTTCCAGAGGGCCGGGGCCGCCACAGAGAAGGCTCTTCCCCTGGGTCCCGCCAAACGACATTGTTTAGTTGACGGGACCCGGAGAAGGCCAACTCTGTGGGACCTAATTGGTCGCTGGGATTTGTGCAGCAGAAGGCAGTCCCTGAGATATTCTGGTCCGGTGCCATGAAGGGCTTTATAGGTCATAACCAACACTTTGAATTGTGACCGGAAACTGATTGGCAACCAATGCAGACTGCGGAGTGTTGGTGTGGCATGGGCATATTTAGGGAAGCCCATGATTGCTCTCGCAGCTGCATTCTGCACGATCTGAAGTTTCCAAACACTTTTCAAAGGTAGCCCCATGTATATTATGTATATAAAATATATTATCTAGAACAGAGGTCCCCAACCGCCGGTCCACGGACAAGGACCGGGCCGTTGGGGTTTTTCAGCCGGTCTGTGGCGCTGGAATTTGAAATGAGAAGTGTTGCTGCTCTACAAACATAGGGCAGCAACAGTTCCTTAAGGAAAGGCAGGAAACAAAGGGGCCAATTGCAGGCCCGCTTTCTTCCCTGTCCCTTAAATCCCAGATTTTCTCCTCCCCGCCCCCCGGCAGCCAAACGTTGTTTAGCAGCCGGTGAGTAAGGTAAGAAAATCGTCCGGGAGGGGGGGGGGCTGTGCCTGGCAGTGCAGCTCGCTGCCGGGTCTCTCCTCTAACCGTCCGTGGGGTGGGGCACTGGGGTTGGGGGCCACGACCGGTGGCCGTGGAAAGTTAACAGGCCTAGTGGCGCAGCCGGTGCTAGGCCTCTAACCGTCCGTGGGGGGGGGGGGGGCGACCACGGGCTTCCAAAAGGCAAGCGGCCTAGCCTCTTGCTGCCCGTGGAGGGGGGGGCGCCGATGCCAAAATGCAAAGGGTGCACCCCGCCGCTTAGGCTTTTGCTGCTCGTGCAGGGGGGATTGGCAGTGCTGATACCAAATGCTTTCCCTCTGTGGTGGGGGGTGCAGGGCAGGCGCAGGCAGCCCCAGGAGACAAAGAGTGAATGAGAGAAAGGAAAGAGAGAGAAAGGAAGGGAGAGAAAGAAGGAGTGAGAGATAGAAAGGATAGAAAGAGGGAATGAGAGAAAGGAAAGAGAGAGAAAGGGAGGGAGAGAAAGAAGGAGTGAGAGATAGAAAGGATATAGAGAAAGAGGGAATGAGAGAAAGGAAAGAGAGAGAAAGGGAGGGAGAGAAGGAAAGAGTGAGAGATAGAAAGGATAGAAAGAGGGAATGAGAGAAAGGAAAGAGACAGAAAGGGAGGGAGAGAAGGAAAGAGTGAGAGATAGAAAGGATAGAAAGAGGGAATGAGAGAAAGAGGAAATGAAGGAAATGAACCCCACCTCCATATGACCAAAGCGCCCCCCCCCCCACCGGGCCATGGAAAACTGGTCTACCTTAAAGCCGGTCCCTGGTGCAAAAAAGGTTGGGGACCTCTGATCTAGAAGATATGTGGGTGCTGAAATTCAAATTTTTCATGACATGGTGAATATGTGCGAGAGAGTAAATACATTACTAAGTACTAGTAGTTGGATACCTGTGCTTCACTACAAAATTATGTGATCAGGCTTGATACATGGACACTTAAAGCTTGAAAATGTATGCAGAATGTGTAACTCCTTAGCATCAGAGCGTGGTAATATAACACAACTGGCAGTTGGAACAGAGTTATTTTCAGGTGAGAAGGGGTAGTAGAATGTCCAACCCATTAGCATCAGAGTGTGTTAATACACTGTATAAGAAATGTTAATAATCCGATGGTCATTTTGAAAACAATCCTTTCTTAGTGAGAACCTAGAAGCCAAGAGAAACATATGTGCCAAGTTTCAAGTTTGTAGGCTTTATAGTTCTGGAGATTTCATGCTGAATGAGTGGTATTTGGCTTTATATATGTATGTATGTATGTATGTATGTATGTATGTATGTATGTAGGTAGGTAGGTAGGTAGGTAGGTAGGTAGGTAGGTAGGTAGGTAGGTAGATAGATAGATAGATAGATAGATAGATAGATAGATAGATAGATAGATAGATAGATAGATGATATACATGTATAAATGCCTTGTGTATATGAGCAGCAATGGACTACATTGAAAAATGCATGCATATGTGTGCAAAGCTAGCCACATTAGGAAAAGAAAAGCATATTTTCTCATTTTATTTAGTTGGTTGAGTTTTGTTCTGGATTGGGCACAAAAGAGGGGAAGGAATTTTTTAAAAACCATAATCAGTTCTTGTTAATAACACACAGTATAATGTTTTTCCTTGAGTCTTTATTTTTTCTCTTTAATTTCCTAAACTCTCTCTCAGTTGCTCATTCATTCATTCATTCATTCATTCATTCATTCATTCATTCATTCATTCATTCTGTTATATGGCCTCCCTTCTCAAATAATTTAATAATAATAATAATAATAATAATAATAATAATAATAATAATAATAATAATAATTGGATTTGTATGCCGCCCCTCTCCGTAGACTTAGGGCGGCATACAATAAGCAATAGTGGGATGGATAACAATAGTTAAAATGTTTTCTGCATCGGAATTTCATGCTATTTCATTTTATCAATTTCATCAATGCCATTGTGTATACAGGAAAATGGCAATAAAGGCTATTCTATCCTATCCTATCCTATCCTATCCCTATTCCTATCCTATCCTATCCCATCCCACTCCACTCCTTTCCATAAACTCAGTAAAAACTAATAATCAGTAAGTAGTAATAGAAGGTAGCCTAGAGCAGCCACTATATCACTTGCATGATTCATAGTCACTCAATGTTTAAAACAGTAATAGAATATGTGTTTGCGGTGCAGGCGGAGTAACAGTCGGACACAAAGGTATGGGTATAATGGGGTCACTTTATTAAACCAAACTCTAAATTAACTATTTAACCAATTAAACCACGTGACTTGCAGGGGTGCATAAATCAAATGGGTGCGGAGTTAACTTTCAAACAACCTCAACTGAGCAACTCTCGGGTGAAAGCTCCTTGCCTGGGTGCAGGGTCATGGTAAAATTACACCTGCCCCCTGCCCCTTGCCACGCCCCCGTGGCGTGTGGGATGGCTCGCCACTGGTCTCTGGTAAGCCCCAGCCAGCGAGCCTCAGGAGCGACCCCCTCCCCGAACCCAAGCCGGTCGAGCCCTGTAATCCGAGAAGGAGATCGCCCCTCACCTCACTAGAGGTGCCCCTAAAAGAGATCACACAGTTGCTGCTTACGCCCATTTCCGCCCCCTATCGGCCTTCCCCCCCCCAATGACCTTGAGGGGGGCACTAGTTGGTGAGTCCACCCCCTAACCACACTCCCACGCACAGAGTGGAGTAGGCGAAAAAAAAATCACAGCTCGGCCAATTTACTGTGACTGCAAAAAATTCCTACTCGGCCCCCCTAAGGGCGACCCATCATATGCACCCTGTAACAGAGGGAGGGTGGGCGGGTGTCCCACGACGCCGGGTGAAGAGGAACTGCGCCACGAGGCAGCCCCTTTTATAGGGCTGCCTCCCTCTCGCCCGGCAGCCAACCGGTGCACAGCGCACCCAACAGCCGTCACTGAGGCCCCCAGTGATGACGTGGGGGCCGCAGGCTCCGCCCGTAATGGCGGCCTCCTCCCAGCCGCGCCACAACGACCGCCGGCTGGGTAAGTCACCAACGGGCAATCTCAGGGTTGAACTGTGGGGTTCTTGTTCTCTGAATGAAGTTGTGTTCTTGAAAATGTTTCATTACCCAACTTGCTAACAACTAGCATTGATAACGGTTACATAGCTGGGTATTGAAACATCTGTAAGAAAACAACCTAGCTTAGAGAGCAACAATGGCCCTGCACTCAATTCATTATGATAAAGCAAAATGAATGACAAATCATCATACGTAAACTACATCTAGATAAATTATGTTATGCTACATTCACTAAACGGCAGTGCGATCAGTTTTCTCTCTAGTTCCTTAGCTTCTTTACTAATTCTATGTTCTTCTGGCCTATAGATCCAGGGTAACCATGGAATATTGTCTTTATTCACTCTCAAGATCATTCTCTCTCTCTTTTTCTCAAGGCCTTGCGTTTAATTTAATTATTCATTTGTTTTCTGTAAGCCTTCAAAAAAAAATCCTTATATCATTTACAGATGAATCACATGAGCAACATCCATTAGGGGCACCAGATAAAAGAGCTTTGGCTCCAGCGAAATTGAATAAAGTAAAATAAATTTATGTTTTTTGAGTGTGAGATGTTCTCAAATACACAAAGCTTCTTGCTGATTCTGATTTTTCGTGCATGTCTTTCTTGGTCATTGGAGGCTCCCATGATCTTTCTAGCATTTTAATTTAAAAGCCAGGCATTTTCTTTGGGTAGTACAGAACACACAATCAGTTAATTATCCGATAGAGATTAAATGATGTATGCAATCCAAAATTCAATTAAAATGAGGATGATTGGTTAATATGTTGAGAGCTGTTTCTACAGGCAACCAAAATTATAATTACGTGTCTCTAACAAAGTATTGTTTTATCTCCTTTAGCTGTGTTTTGGGTTGCCTCTAAATGTTTTCACCCTCCCCAATTTTAAATGCAATTTCAGCTGCCATCAAAAACAACTTCACAAATTCTTTCATTTTTATGACAATCCTTACTCGGGAAGTTTTTCTGGTTTCAAGCAAATGTTTAGTCATCTGAATATTTTTTTAAAGCAAGCTTAATTGCAAAAAATTAAAGCGGGTGACAGTTTTGCTTACAAATGTGAAGTGAGCTTTACTTCGGTATTTAATTAGCGTGCTATTAAAGTAAACCTGTGCTACTCCACCTGTCTGTAACTATGAAAAGATAATTTTGCCCAAGCTGCATGCAGTATTTTGTATTTCAGAGGCAATTTTCCTGTTTATTTATTTGGGATTATCTTTATTCCCATTCAGGGTAAAAAAAATGACAAGTCTCCAAGACGTTAGTCCTTTTAAAGTTTTATTTCCTTACATTTTTTTATATATCCTGTAATTGAAATGGTTTAAAAGGAGAGAGTAGGGAGCAGATGTCATTTTATTCTGGTTTAATATCAGATTATTATTATTATTATTATTATTATTATTATTATTATTATTTATTAGATTTGTATGCCGCCCCTTTCCTTGGACTCGGGGCGGCTCACAACACAATAAAACAATTCATAACAAATCTAATAATATACAATTTAAAATTTAAAATAGTTAAAAAAACTCATTTTTAAGCAAACATACCTACAAACATACCATACATAAATTATATAGGCCCGGGGAAGATGTTTCAATTCCCCCATGCCTGACAACAAAGGTGGGTTTTGAGAAGTTTACGAAAGGCAAGGAGGGTAGGGGCAGTTCTAATCTCTGGGGGGAGCTGGTTCCAGAGAGTCGGGGCCGCCACAGAGAAGGCTCTTCCCCTGGGGCCCGCCAACCGACATTGTTTAGTTGACGGGACCCGGAGAAGGCCGACTCTGTGGGACCTAATCGGTCGCTGGGATTCGTGCAGCATAAGGCGGTCTCAGAGATATTCTGGTCCGATGCCATGAAGGGCTTTGTATTCTGAAATCTAGTTTGGGGTACAGGTACTTCAATTGTAACTAGAACTTCTACGTTATGTGATGCAGTCATCATGTATTCGATTTTTGGACCTCTTTTGGCGGAGGCCATTAAGCGAATCCCCAGTCGTTAAGTAAATCCGGCTTCCTCCATTGACTTTGCTTGTCAGAAGCTGTCAGAAGGGTCACAGGAGGCAATCCTGGGGACTCAGAATGCCACAAGCATTGTGAATACTTGTTGGTTGTCAAGGGCCAAAATTGGGATCATGGCAATGGCTGTAAATACAAGGAACAATTGCAATTCATGCTAGATGTTTTTTTCAGCACCATAGTGTCTTTGAACAGTCACAAAATACATGTTTACAAGTTGGGGGATACCTGTAGAACTTAAGGTACTGGACTATGAGCAAAGACTATCTATCATCTATCTAACGCATGAATCTACAGCACTGTCTGTCTTTCTGTTTGTCTATCATCTGCTATCTTCTATCAATCTATCTGTCCGTCTGTCTGTCCCTCTGTCTGTCTGTCTATCCATCTATCCATCTATCTATCATCTATCATATGTATGAATCTTCAGTACTGTCTGTCTATCATCTAGCTACTATCTACTATCGTCTGTCTGTCTGTCTCTCTGTCTGCCTGTCTGCCTGTCTCTCTGTCTGCCTGCCTGCCTGCCTGCCTGCCTGCCTGCCTGCCTGCCTGCCTGCCTGCCTGCCTGCCTGCCTGCCTGCCTGCCTGCCTGCCTGCCTGCCTGCCTATCTATCTATCTATCTATCTATCTATCTATCTATCTATCTATCTATCTATCTATCTATCTATCTATCTATCTATCTACATATCATCTATCTCTCTATTTCTCTACCTTTATATCTAAGGTTTCTAGTATTGCAGTCCTTACAATGACCACATGTAGGATGGCAACTTGGAATCAACATCTAGCATTTGGAGGGACAGTCATGCTTTCTATCATATCTACCTGTCTGTCTGTCTATCATCCATCCATCCATCCATCCATTCATCCATCCCTCTTTCTTTCTTTCTTTCTTTCTTTCTTTCTTTCTTTCTTTCTTTCTTTCTTTCTTTCTTTTTACCTACCTACCTACCTACCTATCCACCTATCATCTATCTCTCTATTTCTCTATCTCTCTATCAATTTCTCAGTCTCTCAATCTCTTTATCATCTAACATCTATCTATCTCTTTCAGTCCCTCCCTTGTTAACTTTATCACATTTCAAGTATTTTTTCTCTTCCTGATTGTACTTGCGCAATTTAATGAATACTGTGTCCACATCCTTTGGAGAATGGGCATCAGGCAGTTTTTAATGTGCGCAAGTGTGTTCACAGGGGATAAAAAAAGGCACAATGAAGATTATCAATTCCATTCCAGTAGCATTCCAATGCGCGTAACAAATCACCCTCAGTTACGATCAGGGAATTGGATTAGAAGATCTCTTTCAACGTTGCTGATTTGAATATCTGTATCCAAGCTAATTTCTTCCCAGGCAGTCTTCTCTTCCAGCTTTTTAGGAGAAATGCTCCAACTACAAGCTACATAAGCTCCAATTGTGCTTGTTATTTCCTCCGTGCTCCCCAACTTTCAGCCTAAATACCAGATTTATGTCTTTTTCAGATCTGGCATCATGACTGCATCATGTTAATGTGGGTGCTTTGTTTACTCAAAGGGCAACATGTTGGACCAGATGAATGATTTCTAATAGTTATCTAATAAGAACATCTTATGAGAGGCAAGCCAGCTGGCGCTTGATAAATGATTAGCTACATTCTTCAGCTCTTGCTAGCTGGCTGGCACCGAAGACACAACAGTAGCCAAATAATTGGACAGGCACAGTTACAAATGTCTTGCTTGATTCTGCCTTCCCACCCTACCCCATTTCAGTGGGTTATTTGTAATTTTCACATCCTGGCGCCGAAACAGGAGAGCCAGGGATGCGTGGGTAGGTGGGTAGGCGAATATGTCATATTTTGCTTAGACGGCATCTTAGGTTCTGGGGAAATCAGGTGCAGCGGGAAAGGTTAAACCAGGATAAATTAGCATTGACAGGAACAGCAGGAAAGCGAAGGCAAGCAACCAAGAGGAGGAAACAGAATTCAGGACCCTGGAGAGCTCCAAATGAATCCTATTGATTTTAGCTTCCTCGCCATTAAGGCAATGATACTATAATAATAAAAAAGTCTTATTCCAGATCAACGTTCAGGAATTTAGTGGAAGGCTCTGGATCCAAGGCAAAGGTCTTGTGGAAATGTTCAGCAATTGTTTACCATCTCTTGTGCTCCAGGCTTACACAGTGGTACCTCTACTTACTGTTCTGTCTGGGTTCCCCCAGACGTCAACACCAACTAAAAAGAGTATCCAGACACGCTGGTAAAAAGCAAAGTCATTTTATATCTTTGAAAACAAACACAGATAACAAAAACTGTTCTTACAAACTGGAATGCTATGAAGCTTCACAGAAGAGTCACGACGGCCAGACAATACAACAGGCCAGACAATACACACCACTGTAGATAAGAACAACCACGCCTCCCCCAAGTTTTCAGCCTTTGAGGCCACAAGCCAGAATCAGCGACGCCAAGGATCGAAGCAAGGTCACAGGACTCCCAAAAGATAACTCTCCACAATACAGGAAGGGCGGGCCTGCCTTTTCAACCTTTCTGAGGAGAACCACATCCAAACCCACCTGTTGCCTATTAGGGATGGAAATACCTGGCTAATTGTCCCCTTCTTTGTGCTGCCCTTCTCTGCCTCATATCTATGATGGCTTGTGCGTTCTCATCTAATGACTCCAGGCTACTCGCTGGGGAGAGCTCCCCCCCAGGGGTCTCAGGCTGTTCTCCCTCCTCCTCATCCTGACATTCCTCTTCCCCGTCTGCCTCCCCCTCCCCCTCTGAGCATGGAGCCGGCAGAGTTCCAGCCGTTCCCTGAGGAGCCTCAGACTGAATCACAACACTTACGAACTTAATTCGTTCTGTGACCAGGTTCTTAAGTAGAAAAGTTTGTAAGAAGAAGCAATTTTTTCCCCATAGGAATCAATGTAAAGGCAAATAATGCGTGCAATTGGGGAAACCACAGGGAGGACGGAGGCCCTCTTTCCGCCCAGGAGATTCCCAGAGAGGCCCCACGGAGGCTTCTCCTTGCCTTTTCCGGCCCTGTTTCCTCCCAGGAGATTCTTAGAGAGGCCCCACAGAGGCTTCTCCCTGCCTTTTCTGGCCCTGTTTCCTCCCGGGAGATTCCTAGAGAGGCCCCATGGAGGCTTCCCCCTGCCTTTTCCGGTTACAGTTTTGGAGGCTCAGTTTGTAAGTGGAAAATGGTCCTTGAGAAGAGGCAAAACAATCTTGAACTCCCGGTTCTAATCTAGAAAAGTTCGTAAGTAGAGGCATTTGTAGGTAGAGGTACCACCGTATGCAAATGCACTGGGGAACTCCACTCAAATTAAAGTGGAGCCGATTAATGTTATTAAAACTCCTAATTGTTGCAAATATTCTTACAACAAGTGTGCACAGCTACATAGAAACATAGAAACATAGAAGTCTGACGGCAGAAAAAGACCTCCTGGTCCATCTAGTCTGCCCTTATACTATTTTCTGTATTTTATCTTAGGATGGATATATGTTTATCCCAGGCATGTTTAAATTCAGTTACTGTGGATTTATCTACCACGTCTGCTGGACGTTTGTTCCAAGGATCTACTACTCTTTCAGTAAAATAATATTTTCTCATGTTGCTTTTGATCTTTCCCCCAACTAACTTCAGATTGTGTCCCCTTGTTCTTGTGTTCACTTTCCTATTGAAAACACTTCCCTCCTGGACCTTATTTAACCCTTTAATATATTTAAATGTTTCGATCATGTCCCCCCTTTTCCTTCTGTCCTCCAGACTATACAGATCGAGTTCATTAAGTCTTTCCTGATACGTTTTATGCTTAAGACCTTCCACCATTCTTGTAGCCCGTCTTTGGACCCGTTCATACACATACACATAAACACATCCCAAAAGGTTGAAGCCTGCTTTTCTGTACGTTGTGTTGTTACTTGCCAGGGATATTGCTGTCACGAAGATTTATTTTTATTTATTATTTATTATTTATATTTGTATGCCGCCCCTCTCCGCAGACTCGGGGCGGCTCACAGCAAGATACAGCAAATCATGACAAATCCAAATAAATTTAAAATATTTAAAAAGATTTAAAAAGAACCCCATTTATTAACAAACACACACACAAACATACCATGCATAAATTGTACATGCCCGGGGGAGGTGTTTCAGTTCCCCCATGCCTGACGGCAAAGGTGGGTTTTAAGGAGTTTACGGAAGGCAGGGAGAGTAGGGGCAGTTCTAATCTCTGGGGGGAGCTGGTTCCAGAGAGTCGGGGCCGCCACAGAGAAGGCTCTTCCCCTGGGGCCCGCCAACTGACATTGTTTAGTCGACGGGACCCGGAGAAGGCCCACTCTGTGGGACCTAACCGGGCGCTGGGATTCGTGCGGCAGAAGGCGGTTCCGGAGATAGAGGTAGTTGAGAAGGATTTTCAAACGCAAGTACTTTGACGGTAGGCTTGGACTGGGAAATCACTAGTTCAGGTCTCAGATTCCATTTAATTCCAGCACAAACAAGCTTCCTGTGGAACAACAATCTTTTCTCATCTTTTTATTAGATACAGTCACAAAGGATTGTTGTAAGAAACCCAGAGAGGGGAGGGTGGAAAAAAAGGCCTTGCGTGAACTTGGTGGAAATGATTATATTCATAAAACTTTAGTATGTGTTCAACTGAGTGAACAATTTTACGGTACTTTTACAAGTCCTTTTTTGAAATCTTTTTTTATGTACTCTCTACCACTCACACAGGGTCTTCAGCAAGAGATAAATGTTTGGCTGAAGATTTCTCCCCTATCGTGAGCAATATAAATATTCCTGGATAAGGAATGTCACTCATTTTCCATCCACTGCAATTTAATGCAAAAAGATCTTTTTTAGGCAGGGATGCTGTCCAAATAAATGTTACCTCTGTCTCCCACTACAAGTGCCAATTTTGAGAGCAGGGCTGGTTTGTTAAGCTTCTGAATAACAAACAGTGTTTTCTAATAAAATTGCTGTCACACCCATAACTATTGTGGCCAGGGACACTGCAAATTGTTGATAAACACCATGGGCTGGAAGGTTTGGCAGACACAAATCTACTTTTGGTAACACATAATGATGGATTATATGTGTGTGTGTGTGTGTGTGTCACATGTTTTTGCTGAATTTGAAAATTATATATATATGTGTGTGTCACATGTATATATATATTGTGTCGAATTTTCAAATTCAGCAAGAACATGCAACACTCACACACACACACTTACAAACTTAATTTGTTTCGTGACCAGTTCTTAAGTAGAACAATTTGTAAGATGAAGCAATATTTCCTATAGGAACCAATATAAAAGCAAATAATGTGTGCAATTGGGGAAAGCACAGAGCGGGTGGAGGCCCTGTTTCCTTCCAGGAGATTACTAGAGAGGTCCCACAGAGGCTTCTCCCCACCTTTTCCGGTCCTGTTTCCTCCCAGGAGATTCCTAGAGAGGCCCCACAGAGGCTTCTCCCTGCCTTTTCCGGTCCTGTTTCCTTCCAGGAGATTACTAGAGAGGTCCCACGGAGGCTTCTCCCCACCTTTTCCGGTCCTGTTTCCTCCCAGGAGATTCCTAGAGAGGCCCCACAGAGGCTTCTCCCTGCCTTTTCCGGTTACAGTTTTGGAGGCTCGGGTTATGGAAAATGGTTCTTGAGAAGAGGGGGAAAAAATCTTGAACACCCGGTTCTTATATAGAAAAGTGTTGCATTTCTGGATTCTTAGAAAACAATAACAACAGAAACACAAATGTAATGATGTAATGGACAGAAGTTTTGCATTGCTTAATGTGGAAGATACAGTAATTGTTACAAGTTGTATATCTTGTTGACAGTAAATGGTCTCAAGTAGCATTATAAAGGACAGTATTAGGGAAGCTTAATGAGGAATCTAGGCAAGGTTCTGCCAAGTTCCTATATGTCCTATACCATTCTTCTTTTCCTATATTTCTTCTATCCTTTCATTGATATGTTTTATTCCTATTTCTTCTATTATTTCTTAGATATATTTCTCTATGAGTATATCCTCTATAACCTTCATTATGTATTTACTATATGTATACCCAATATAACCCTTATTGTGTAATGGACAAAATCAGTCACTCACTCAATCAATCAAAGTTATTCTTCCTCTCTATCAAAGATGAAGACATCATTTCACTGATTATAAACTGAACTTTATCCTGGATATGATAAAATTATCCAGCAGCTTTTTCAGACAGTAAACATTCCATTGTGTGCTGAAGATTAATTGATTTTGATATTTGAAAGAAAAACAACAATGTTATTTAGTGGTAAACTAGTTAACTTTGGTTGGCTTGCTAGCAAATTGATTCCTAGTAACCTAATTCCCAATGAAAAAGACAACAGACATGCTTATTTATTGAACTCTAGTGAGGCATCGTATTTATCTATGGCAAAACTGCTAAACTGGAGCTAAGGCCATCTACAGATCAAATCCACAGGCCAAAAGACCATTGAAATAGTGCTGTTCATGTCACAGCAGACTTTATCTCTACATGTAAAGAATCTATGATCTGTTTCTTGCATTGTTTAGCTATGATTTGTTTTATTCATGGTTTGTTTAGTAAATCACTCCTGGCTGAATTAATGCAATCATAAGCATAAGCCATGGTTTATATGCAAATGATAGCTAGGTCAGGAAACAAATTGTATCAAACCAAAACTCACTGCACTCTGGTTTTAACAGATTAACAGAGCTGGAAGAGACCTTGTAGGTCATCTAGTCCAGCCCCCTACCCAAGCAGAAGACCCTACAACAATTTCCTTCATCTTATTCTTGTTCTTAGGGAAATTTAGTTTTTGCTAAATGGAATTTTTGAATCCCAGACTGAATCTGTGATCTGTTTTGTTTTGTTTTTTCATCTCAATTTCAGGAAATTTGGAGGTCAGATTTAAGTGGAACGATTAAAAATCCGCTTAGATAGATAGATAGATAGATAGATAGATAGATAGATAGATAGATAGATAGAAGATAGATGATAGATAGATAGATAGATAGATAGATGATAGATAGATAGATAGATAGATAGATAGATAGATAGATAGATAGATAGATAGATAGATAGAAGATAGATAGATAGATAGATAGATAGATAGATAGATGATAGATAGATAGATGATAGATAGATAGATAGATAGATGATAGATAGATAGATAGATAGATGATAGATGATAGATGATAGATAGATGATAGATGATAGATAGATGATAGATGATAGATAGATAGATAGATAGATAGATAGATGATAGATAGATAGATGATATAAGATAGATAGATAGATAGATAGATGATACATAGATAGATGATAGAAGATGATAGATAGATAGATAGATAGATAGATAGATGATAGATAGATAGATGATAGATGATAGATAGATAGATAGATAGATAGATGATAGATAGATAGATAGATGATAGATGATAGATAGATAGATAGATAGATAGATAGATAGATAGATGATAGATAGATAATAGATAGATGATAGATAGATGATAGATGATGGATAGATAGATAGATAGATAGATAGATGATAGATAGATAGATGATAGAAGATAGATAGATAGATAGATAGATAGGTAGATGATAGAAGATATATATATATATATATATATATATATATATATATATATATATATATAGAGAGAGAGAGAGAGAGAGAGAGAGAGAGAGAGAGAGAGAGAGAGAGAGAGAGAGAGAGAGAGAGATAATCCAACTAAGTAGCTGAGCAAAGCACTTTGGAAGTAGGTGTGACTTATTTTATTGTTTTCATTGAGAATAAATTTCATAAGAATATACGAGAAATGAAAAGCATTTATTCACACAGCTGGGCTACGGGAGCCCACTTTTCAAAAACATTTTCCTATTTATTTGAACCAAGTGTTTTATTTATGTTTTACATTGGCCAAGAGAGAGTCAGTGCTTTCTGTTTTCAACTTATGGCTCTCTTCTTCTCATCCATCTAAAGTAACATTTGTGGCACAGCAAGCTAAAGTCATGGAGGAGTTTGTTTATCTGTCAAAAAATATTAGCAGTAGAGCAACAAAAAATCCCAGATCCGCATAGCCAAACAAAACACATGAGCTAACCCAAGAGGAAACAGCGTGGCATACACAAATTTAGCCTGTATCCAGCCTCTGAGGCAGATCTGGGAAGAAATTACATTGGCTCTTCTTAAGAGAAAAGTCCATTTATATTGCAATGAAAACTCCCTGTATCTTTGAACATGGAATCAGATGCATGGGTGGAGGATGCATTTAGATTGGCTTTATCTCAATGTATAATTGATTGGGAATTTCAAACAAACAAAATAAATTATAGATCAGCTGACCTGATTATAAATAATCCAGTAGCCTTCAAAGAAGTGATTCTTGGCCACAGATTAAGCATATTCTCTGATTGAGGGATACATGGAAAACAGTCCTGTGGATTTTTGAAGCTTGTCAAGAATGTATTATGTGAGTTTGTTCCATCTTCAGCAAATGCATGGGTCGAAGACAATGGCCTTGGCCGTATTGTCCTAGCCCAGGGCAGGATTGAAATCCAGCAGGTTCTGACAGGTTCTGGAGAACCAGTAGCAGAGACTTTGAGTAGGTAGGGTTGTACGCATGCGTGGCAGGGTGCAGGGGTTGTGGTCATGCATGGAGATGGCATTGCATTATGGGTGTGGGGACATACATACAAACATACATACATAGAAACATAGAAGATTGACGGCAGAAAAAGACCTCATGGTCCATCTAGTCTGCCCTTAGGCTATTTCCTGTATTTTATCTTAGGATGGATCTATGTTTACCCCAGGCAGGTTTAAATTCAGCTCCTGTGGATTTGCCTACCATGTCTGCTGGAAGTTCGTTTCAAGCATCTACTACTCTTTCGGTAAAATAATATTTTCTCACGTTGCTTCTGATCTTTCCCCCAACTAATCACTATCACATCCGAGCCAAAAAAGGTTCGCCATCACAGGGGTAGAAAGTAGACAAGATAGACAAGGTATCTTCAAGGTAGGCAGGACTGAGCAAAAATCTCCTCAAATTGATGAGCCAGGGTGGCACAGCAGGTAGAGTGCTGTACTGCAGGCCACTGAAGCTGACTGTAGATCTGAAGGTCAGCGGTTCAAATCTCATCACCGGCTCAAGGTTGACTCAGCCTTCCATCCTTCCTTGGTGGGTAAAATGAGGACCCGGATTGTGGGGGCAATAGGCTGGCTCTGCTAAAAAAAGTGCTATTGCTAACATGTTGTAAGCCGCCCTGAGTCTAAGGAGAAGGGCAGCATAAAAATCGAATAAATAAAAAAAAATTGAATAAATAAATTGGCAAATTAATGGACTCTGTGTATGTATGTATGTATGTAGCAAAAGAAAGAATTTCTAGGCTCTTCAGCAGCTAGGTCTTCTATCTTGTCTGCAATATACCACTTACCCGGGCATGACATGTCTGCGAATTTCTATTTTAAGTTCCTGAATATGGGATGAAGTGTCTGGAGAATCAAGATTTATTGCTAAGCCCAGCAAGACATCTGATACTGTCAGGCATAAAGAATCAGGACCGTCCATTGGATTGCAGAAATAGAAGATTTATTCAAGCCTATACACAAGATTCCGGTCAACAAACGCAACACAAAATTGCCAGATAAGGATTACTAGATAAGGATTACTAGAATTCAGGAGGGATTAAATTTGGAGCACTTGTGGGAATACACGGACTCTAGGCTGATGACATGCTTAACTCCACCTCCAAGCTCTGCCTCATCTTCTCCTACAGATTATTATTTTTTAAATTATTATTATTTATTAAATTTGTATGCCACCCCTCTCCGTAGACTCGGGGCGGCTCACAACAATAGTGGCAAAGCAATGTAATACAAATCTAATAATTTAAACTAAAAACCCATAATTTAAAAACATGCACACAACACACCATACATAAACAGTATAGGCCTGGGGAAGTTATTTAAGTTTCCCCATGCCTGACGGCAGAGGTGGGTTTTAAGGAGATCCATGGAAACAGAGCATGCCAAGGAGAAAGAGACCTATCCTATGTAAAAGCAATGGAAGATATTTTTTCAATAGCAATACCGTGTTTCCCCGAAAGTAAGACAGTGTCTTACTTTCTTTTTATCCCCAAAAGCCCCACTATGTCTTACTTTCGGGGTATGTTTTATATTGGAAAAAAATTGTCGAATTTTTTGTTTTAACCATAAAATTAACATTTAGATGCAGTGACATATGGAGGGGGTGGCAGCGCGGAAGTGGGCAGGAGGCGGCGCTCATTAAGATCAGAGGGAGGTGGCAGACGCGGTGACGTATGGAGAAGGGGACGGCGCAGGCGTGGGCAGGAGGCGGCGCTCATTTGGATCAGACGGAGGCGGCAGACGCGGTGACGTATGGAGGGGGGCGGCGCGGAAGTGGGCAGGAGGTGGCGCTCATTAAGATCAGTGGGAGGTGGCAGACGTGGCGACGTATAGAGAGGGGGACGGTGCGGACGTGGGCAGGAGGCGGCGCGCAGCTAGATGAGAGGGAGGCGGCAATACCCCCGTGTTTCCCCGAAAGTAAGACATATGTCTTACTTTCGGGGTATGGCTTATATTAGCCGACCCCCCTGAAACCCCCGATACGTCTTACAATCGGGGGTGTCTTACTATCGGGGAAACAGGGTAGCACTTAGATTTATACCGTGTTTCTCTGATTTATTTTTTTCAACCTTGTAATAAGTGCTTGGCCTTATTGCCATGCACTCAAAAGTCCGATTGGACTTATTATCAGGGGATATCATATTTTGGGGAAAACAGGGTATATTGCTTTGCAGTTACTGTACAGCACCCTCTAAGAGTTTACAAAGTCAGCCTATTGCCCCCAACAATCTGGGTTCTTACTTTACCCACCTCGGAAGGATGGAAAGCTGAGTCAACCTTGAGCTAGGATGGATGGATGGATGGATAGACAAGGAAGGGAAGAGAGGGAGGAAGGGAGGGAGGGAGGGAGGGAGGGAGGAAGGAAGGAAGGAAGGAAGGAAACATCAACTGGATTTATTAGATCATTCTCCATCATCTAGAAATTGGCCCTGGCGTGCTTGAAGGCAAATCAAGCTTGGCTACAGGGCTGAAGGTTTCATTTCTTTCAACCTTGGTTTGGATAATAACTTCTTTAAAAAGTAGTTTTGAAGGTCTGGAATGAGCAGGCATTGTCTTCTGTGTGACCTTGGGTTGAGGTGTGGGGTTGCCAGGAGGGGTGGGGGACAAGGAGAAAAGAAAGGTGGGGGCGTGGACCATGAAAAGACACAGCCTTGTCAATAGCTTGAGCCTTCACCATGGATGGATCTGAAACCAGGGATGAGCAAGGGAGTTGATGGAGGGATCTGGTTCATCCCAAATGTCTCTCTCTTGAAAATGTAGCATCTCCAATTTGGGTAGGGGAAAAAAGAGAAAAGATGGGTTGCTTTCAACACACAAAAAATACATTCGAAGGAAGGAAGGAAGGAAGGAAGGAAGGAAGGAAGGAAGGAAGGAAGGAAAGTAGCTGTAGCAGTTCTCTACAGCTCCTTCTAAGCGGTTTACAGAGTCAGCCTATTGCCCCGCACAATCTGGGTCCTCATTTTACTCACCTAAGAAGGATGGAAGGCTGAGTCAATCTTGAGCCTGGTGAGATTTGAACTGCCAAATTTCAGGTAGCCGATGATCAGCAGAAATAACCTGAAGTACTGCACTCTAACCACTGTGCCATGGAGCCTTCAATTTTCTACTTCACATTTCATTCATAGTGTTTTAGTAGCACACAGGCTGAATCTCATACACAAATGAGGAGCACAGGATTATTGTCTGTATGAATGGGCACCCAACCCATGTTTGCTGAGTCAACGAGGTTTGCAAATGATGATTGGACGTCTCTTTGTTATATTCTTCGTCTTCTTTTTACTTATTTGCTAATTGGTTATTGTTCTGAGAGCTCTCTCTCC
This sequence comes from Erythrolamprus reginae, assembly GCF_031021105.1. Lineage (NCBI taxonomy): Eukaryota > Metazoa > Chordata > Lepidosauria > Squamata > Dipsadidae > Erythrolamprus > Erythrolamprus reginae. The sequence continues at coordinate 50,607,895 of NC_091957.1, forward strand.
CTTCACTCTAACCCTTGATAAAAACTTCGTAAAGTATTAATAACTCTAATAGCCTCTTTGCTACAGTGAAGTCTAGACTTTATAAAATACAATTCATGATTGATTTATAAAGTAGCAATCAATTTATAAAATCCTTTCAATGTACTCATTGTCTTTTTGATCTAATTTGCCCTAGGATTAATCTTCAGTCTTTTGCCATCTTCCACAATATAATGTATATTGGAAATGTGTAGGTATGTAAGATGAAAAGAAGAAAAGGCAAGAGAGGGAAAATACTTGGGAGAAAATCTGCTTCTTTTGGCTGAAAGATAATGAGTGATTGATAACCTTCCTTCCTTCCTTCCTTTTTTCCTTCTTTCCCTCCCTCCCTCCTTCCTCCTCCCTCCTCCCTTCTCCCTCCTTCCTTCCTTCCTTCTTTCCTTCCTTTTTCCTTCCTTCCTCCCCTCCTTCCTTCCTTCCTTCCTTCTCCCTCCCTCCTTCCTACCCTCCCTCCCTCCTTCCTTTCTTTTTACTTCTTTCCCTCCCTCCCTCCTCCCTCCCTCCTTCCTCCCTCCTCCCTCCCTCCTTTCTTCTTTCCTTCTTTCCTCCCCTCCTTCCTTCCTTCCTTCCTTCTCCCTCCCTCCTTCCTTCTTTCCTTCCTTCCTTCCCTCCCTCCTTCCTTTCTTTTTTCCTTCTTTCCCTCCCTCCCTCTTTCCTCCCTCCTCCCTCCCTACTTTCTTCTTTCCTTCTTTCCTTCCTTCCTCCCCTCCTTCCTTCCTTCCTTCCTTCTCCCTCCCTCCTTCCTTCTTTCCTTCCTTCTCCCTCCCTCCTTCCTTCCCTCCCTCCCTCCTTCCTTTCTTTTTTCCTTCTTTCCCTCCCTCCCTCCTCCCTCCCTCCTTCCTCCCTCCTCCCTCCCTCCTTTCTTCTTTCCTTCTTTCCTTCCTTCCTCCCCTCCTTCCTTCTCCCTCCCTCCTTCCTTCCTTCCCTCCCTCCTTCCTTTCTTTTTTCCTTCTTTCCCTCCCTCCCTCCTTCCTCCCTCCTCCCTCCCTCCTTTCTTCTTTCCTTCTTTCCTCCCCTCCTTCCTTCCTTCCTTCCTTCTCCCTCCCTCCTTCCTTCTTTCCTTCCTTCCTTCCCTCCCTCCTTCCTTTCTTTTTTCCTTCTTTCCCTCCCTCCCTCTTTTCTCCCTCCTCCCTCCCTACTTTCTTCTTTCCTTCTTTCCTTCCTTCCTCCCCTCCTTCCTTCCTTCCTTCTCCCTCCCTCCTTCCTTCTTTCCTTCCTTCCTTCCCTCCCTCCTTCCTTTCTTTTTCCTTCCTTCCTTCCCTCCCTCCTTCCTTCTCCCTCCTTCCTTCCTTCTTTTCTTCTTTCCTTCCATCCTTCCTTCTTCATTCCTTCCCTCCATTCCTCCCTCCCTCTCTCTCCTTTCTTTTTCTTATGTACTTATTTCCATCTGCTTTTGTACATGCAACAAGGATGCCCTGTTTATCTCAAGTTATTTCAGTTGCCTTCCACATTCTAGACAATTTGGGGAGTATAAACGTGGAAGGAATGTTCTGTCGGAGAGCAAAAGGTTCAATAGGTTATGCCTCAACCTCCATTTCCATTGCCCTTTGCTGCCCCGTCAGCATTATCTCCAGCTTCCTTATGGCCTCTTCCATCGCTAGACTTCCCCGAAAGTTCTGCCCTGCCTCACAAAATGCCTCTATGCTCAAAGGACATCAATATGCATGGATTTCCCAAATGGCCATTGAAACTCGCTCTAATATGCAGGGGAGACAATTTCGGCTGTAACCAAACCTTCATTTCACTCAGAAACATAGCATCCTTCCGTCTCCCCCTGGTCCCCCCGTCCTCTTCAAAAATGAATTAGGAGAAAAGTTAGTTTCATCCTCAACCAGATACAGAATCAGATACATAAGGTTCCGTGTGCAACTCTTCTGGGTGGTAGATGACAGTAATATTAAAGGTCATTTCTATTTCTATGCTGGTGGCCTTTAAAATGGGTCATTGCTCATAAACCAGAGAACTTGTCATATTCAAAACAACTGGAGAAAGCATCCTATGGGAACAAGGCTGAGATTTGGGGAATCCTTTATCTGAAGATTAAGGGTGGTGGCGGGGAGATTAGGGTGTCATCCAATCTTGCCATTTTCTGGATGACATATAAAATTAATTCCTCTACTTGGATTCAGTGACTGGCAGGATCTATCCTACCTTCTGTATGACTTTAGCCTGTCAAGCGCACAGCCTCGCTCTTTATGTTCATTTAGAAATATAGAAACATAGAAGATTGACAGCAGAAAAAGACCTCATGGTCCATCTAGTCTGTCCTTATACTATTTCCTGTATTTTATCTTACGATGGATATATGTTTATCCCAGGCATGTTTAAATTAAATTACTGTGGATTTATCAACCATGTCGGCTGGAGGTTTGTTCCAAGCATCTACTCCTCTTTCAGTACAATAATATTTTCTCACATTGCTTCTGATCTTTCCCCCAACTAACCTCAGATTGTGTCCCCTTGTTCTTGGGTTCACTTTCCTATTAAAAACACTTTCCCTCCTGAACCTTATTTAACACTTTCACGTATTTAAATGCTCAGATCATGTCCCGCCCTTTCCCTTCTGTCCTCCAGACTATACAGATGGAGTTCATGAAGTCTTTCCTGAGAAGTATTTTTTCTTGAGACCTTCCACCATTTTTGTAGCCCGTCTTTGGACCGGTTCAATTTTATCCATATCTTTTGGTAGGTGAGGTCTCCAGGACTGAGCACAACACAAGAGCACACAACAGATTTAAACTTAATATTAATCGCTCCAAATTTGACTTTAAAAAATATGACTTCAGTAACCGAGTTGTCGAAGCGTGGAACTCATTACCAGACTCCATAGTGTCATCTCCAAACCCCCAACACTTTACCCTTAGATTATCTACGGTTGACCTATCCAGATTCCTAAGAGGTCAGTAAGGGGCGAGTACAAGTGCACTAGAGTGCCTTCTGTCCCCTGTCCTGTTGCTCTCCTACATCTCCTCTACCTTTCTTCTATTCCTATATCTCTTCTTCTATTCTTTCATTGATATATTCTATTACTATACCTTCTTTTCTATTCTTTCTTAGATATATTTTACTATGAGTATCTCCTCTATAACCTTCATCATGTATTTTACTATGTGTATATAGATATATACCCACTAAAACCCTCATTGTGTATTGGACAAAATAAATAAATGAATGAATGAATGAATGAATTTATTTTATTTTATTTTATATTTTATTTTATTTTATTTTATTTTATTTTATTTTATTTTATTTTATTTTATTTTATTTTATTTTATTTTATTTTATTTTATTTTATTTTATTTTATTTTATTTTATTTTATTTTATTTTATTTTATTTTATTTTATTTTATTTTATTTTATTTTATTTTATTTTATTTTATTTTATTTTATTTTATTTTATTTTATTTATTTTATTTTATTTTATTTTATTTTATTTTATTTTATTTTATTTTATTTTATTTTATTTTATTTTATTTTATTTTATTTTATTTTATTTTATTTTATTTTATTTTATTTTATTTTATTTTATTTTATTTTATTTTATTTTATTTTATTTTATTTTATTTTATTTTATTTTATTATTTTATTTTATTTTATTTTATTTTATTTTATTTTATTTTATTTTATTTTATTATTTAGATTTGTATGCCGCCCCTCTCCGCAGACTCGGGGCGGCTCACAACAAAGTGAAAACAATTCACAACAAATCTAAATTACTGTTTAAAAATATTTTAAAAACCCATTTTCTAAACACACATACATACAAACATACCATTCATAAATTGTATATGCCCGGGGGAGATGTCTCAGTTCCCCCATGCCTGACGACAAAGGTGGGTCTTAAGGAGCTTACGAAAGGCAAGGAGAGTAGGGGCAGTTCTAATCTCCGGGGGGAGTTGGTTCCAGAGGGCCGGGGCCGCCACAGAGAAGGCTCTTCCTCTGGGGCCTGCCAACCGACATTGTTTAGTTGACGGGACCTGGAGAAGGCCCACTCTGTGGGACCTAATCGGTCGCTGGGATTCGTGCGGCAGCAGGTGGTCTCGGAGATATTCTGGTCCAGTGCCATGAAGGGCTTTAAAGGTCATAACCAACACTTTGAATTGTGACCGGAAGTTGATCGGCAACCAATGCAGACTGCGGAGTGTTGGTGTAACATGGGCATACCTAGGTAAGCCCATGACTGCTCTCGCATGAATGAATGAATGAACGAACGAACGAACGAACGAACAAACAAACAAACAAACAAACAAACAAACAAACAAACAAACAAACAAACAAACAAACAAACAAATATTTATTGCATTTCGATCACACCATTTCTGGAATGGGTTGTGTCTACCAAGAGAAAAGTGGCATGATGGACTACAGGGAGGCAGAAGTTTCCCAGGAAACAAAATCCGAGGAAGAGGTGAGACAAATAACAGCACAGTCTGGAGTTGCATTTGAGTCAGAGGAAATTCATTAGGATAGACTCTTCCTTGACTTTTCTAGAATATATCCATTACAGGTTAGGGTAATGTAGGTTTATTCTGGCAAGATTCTGTCTATTGAGGTAAAAAAAAAAGAATTGAACTTTGGCTGGATTGATCTATGTTGTTTTTGGCCTGGGCTGGCCAATTTTTTACAGAATTAATTTAATTTATTAGATTTATAAACCGCCCTTTTCCAAAATGGACTCAGGGCAGCGTTCAACAATAAAAACAAATGTACAATCAATATAACCCTAAAATTAGATACATCCATCCATCAGTCTATTTTAAAAAATGGATCAGATATCTCCTGTTTTTAACTCTGTAGCAATAATTCTCTTTACCAACTTCCAAAGAAGGCTCTTCCTTGACTTTTGTAGGATATATCCATTACAGGTTAGGATAACGTAGGTTTATTCTGGCAAGATTCATTCTATTGATGTGAAGAAAGAATTGAACTTTGGCTGGATTGATCTATGTTGTTCTTGGCCTGGGCCTGCCAATTTCTTACAGAATTGATTTGATTTGATTTATTAGATTTATAAGTCACACCTCTCAAAAATGGACTCAGGGTGGTGTACAGCGATAAAAACAATGTACAATCAATAAAATACCAAAATTAGACACATTCACCCATCAGCCAATTTTAAAAAAATGAATATCTCCTAATTTTTTTTTGAAAGATATTTCCTAATTTTATCTCTGTAGCAATAATGCTGTTTACCAACTTCCAAAGAAGTATGTAAAACTGAAAATGGCTCTGCAAAGTGGAGCCAATGAAGGTATCAAAGACCAAGGGACCAGTTAATGAGCCGAGGTGGCGCAGTGGGTAGAGTGCGGCACTGCAGGCACCTAAAGCTGACTGCTAGATCTGCAGGTCAGCGGTTCAAATCTCATCACTGGCTCAAGGTTGACTCAGCCTTCCATCCTTCCAAAGTGGGTAAAATGAGGACCCGGATTGTGGGTGCAATAGGCTGGCTCTGTTAAAAAAAGTGCTATTGCTAACATGTTGTAAGCCACACTTAGTCTAAGGAGAAGGGCAGCATTAAAAAATGGAATAAATGAAATAAATAAATAGGGTCCTTGGACAGGATAAGGAAATAATAATAATAATAATAATAATAACAACAACAACAACAATAATAATAATAATAATAATAATAATAATAATAATAATAATAATAATAATAATTATTATTATTATTATTATTATTTAGATTTTTATGCCGCCCCTCTCCGAAGACTCGGGGCGGCTCACAACAATGATACAAAACAATATTATAGTGGCACAAATCTAATATTAAAAGAAATAACTAAAACCCTATCATATTAAAACCAGTCAACACATACATACCAAACATAAATTATAAAGAGCCTGGGGGAAAGGTGTCTCAAATCCCCCATGCCTTGCGGTATAGGTATAGGTGGGTCTTGAGTAGTTTATGGAAGACAAGGAGGGTGGGAGCAGTTCTAATCTCCGGGAGGAGTTGATTCCAG